>NC_079149.1:131450173-131504494 GCF_945859685.1 Eupeodes corollae
ATGAGATACCCAACCCAACGGACTGTATACTTCTAGACGATTATTCAGAATGTTGAATCTTTGGACAAATAGAACTGCACTCAGTAGCGGATTGAAAGAGAGCTATAAGGGCTAAAATTGTGAACTAATAACTTGAAATAGTTGAAGATAATTTGTGAAGTTTTGTTTGGTTTGAGTTTTTTGAAGTCCATATTATTGAGTTGCTTCAATACTAGTATTTTTTACTGATACTCAAATCCAATTCCTAAAAATTTAAAACAAGAAAACATTTTAAAATTTGTTCAGCTTGAAAACTAGTTATAAAGATACTCAATATTACGCGCTTCAATATTTTTAAGCCTTAAACTGAAATGAAAATTGATTGAAACTTTGAATATTTTCCTTTATAATTATCAAGTAAATATTTTTAAATATTTCGCAGAACCTAATGCGTCCGATTTTTAATTATTTGTATCACCTTGAAGTGAAGAATTAAGAAGTAAATCTCGTTCAATTTTGTATATGTTTCATGGAGAGTAACAAAATCCTACCGTAAAACATGAATATTTTTGAATTGTTAAATGTTTACTTGGATTTTTGACCCTACATGTGTTTAGGAAATTTATTGAAAGATCATTTTTTTTTAAATATATGATCATACCTAAAATCGAAGTTCAGATTTAAAATTAGTACAATAAAAAGCTAAAAATTAAACGTAAGCATTTTAAGATTTTTTTTTGTTTGATTACTTGGCTCATAGACAAACAAATCTGATGGTTTTGCAGCACGGGAACAGGCAACATAGAACTGACCATGTGAGAAACATGGGTTTTCTAGATTAATACCAAAAACACTTAATGATTGCCCCTGGGACTTGTTCATGGTAATAAAAAAGCCGCACTGGAATCTGGAATCGTTCAAATTCAAATGGCACATCAGTTGGAATCATTGGGGTGCGCGGTATGAGAACATATTCTCCTTTATACTTTCATTTGCGGATAGTTTCTTGTAATTTTTTTATCGCTAACCGTTAACCGTTGCAAAGACGTACTTGGGTGATATTTCGAAACATTATAACTATTGATCCAGCCTTGAATTGAAGATTGTGAGTTGGCAATCCTGGCAAATAAAGCGAGTTTAAAAATTCCGGTGGATAGTTGACTCCATTATTTTGGTTTCTAGCTGAATCAACTGAATTAAATATCCTCGATTCGACCGGAATTTTTTCTTGAATTTTGAAATTTAATTTATTTACATTTATGTTTTTTGCTGCCATTTAGCTCGTTAGCTCAACCAATCATGGTTACTGTAATTTTGAGAAACATCTGGAAACACCTTTTGAATGAGTTTATCTTTTAATTGCGTTAACTGATAAAAACTTTTAGGAAAGGTAATGTAGGCAGCCAACACTTCAGTAGGAAATTTGCCATTACCAATGTCAATGAGTTCTTTATAAAGAATATTTTTCCAGATTGGTCGCTTTGCAACTCGAGACGCATATTTTTGCTTAAATAAAGCACGTTGACATGTTTTCAGAAATTGGAGGACTTTAAACATGCATTGATTTCATCAGCTGACGTTGATCGTGGAATCATTGGAAATGCTTGACGAAAATCTCCTCCTAATAAAATTATTGCACCACCAAAAATGATATTATTACTTCGAAGATCTTTTCAGGTTCTGTCTAAAACCTCCAAATATTTGTTGTGTGTACATTCACCCTAAACAATCAATTGTCATTGCAGAGTTCTTCGAAATGCTGAAGGTTGGCGTGTCAATGCCTTTTAGTGCTGAATGGGCTTTTCGACCACCTTCAAGCAAAGTTGCTGCGATTCCCGACGAAGTAAGTGCAAGTGAAATTTTATTTTGTAAGCGAATTGTTGCTAATATTAATAAAATCAAAAAAGTTTTTTCTGTACCACCAGGGCATCTAAGGAGTAAATCCCTCCAGTTTCATCATGTGTTACTTTTATTAGAGTATCAAATCTGTATCTGAAGATTTGTTTGAATTAATGTTTTCAAAGTGTTAAGATCGTACAGTTTTTATCGATGCAACTCTTAGTTAAAAGCATCATGCATTGGACGATTGAGCGCGTCAGGCCTAAGGAATTCTGTGCTCAAACGCATAACCGCACACTGTTTTGATAGATATAATCTTGGACGTTAGTGTACACCTACATTGCTTAGACAAACGTGAGTGCTTATAATTTAATATGCACTACGTTTTAGTTAGAAAACATTTGTATGGGAAAAAGAAAAGGTCTGTTTTAATGGTTTTGCCGGATATTATTCAAATTTTTCTCCCCCAAAAACCATCCTTGAATTTCAACGAACATTTAAAAAAAAGAATTGGCCAAATTGGTCGAGGCGTTATTGGGTTATGCGGTAACCAACACATTTTTAATATTTTCAATACCAGTTTGGGCGATTTTGAGATATTTAAGCTTGAAGTTGATGTAGGAAAAATGCAGAAAATCGTTTTTAAACATCCCATAGGAAGTTATGGGTCCGATTTGTCAAATTGAAAATTTTGATATTTCTCGACGTTTCAAGGTTCATAGAGTCGAAATAAAAGATTTTTAGAATGATGTCTGTGCGTGTGAACGTACGTTCATACGTCCGTACGTCCGTACGTTCGCGACGTTTTTTTCGTCGTCTAAAGCTAAATATCCTACGAACCAACAACGCTGTGATGTGAGACTTGAAATAAATTTTATATAATATATTGTAAAGTGATATCAAAGAAGTATATTTTTTGAATAAAATCTAATTAACGATTTTTTTATAAATCAAAAAAATTGAAAAAAAAATGTGTCCCCTCCAAAATTTTACGACTAAAATACGATTTCATCTCCAATACAATTTTGTGCAACAAAAATAATGTTTTTGACATCTGATAAAATTTTGAGAAAAATCGAATTAACATTTTTTTTATAAAAAATAAAAATCTAAAAAAAAAATTAATAAAAGTTGGTAAACATTGATTTTCGACTCAAATATCTTTTCAAAACTTTGAGAAAATAGCTTCTTACTAATTTGTACTTATAAGAAATATTGTTTTCAACATTAGGACAAATTTTGAGAAAAATCGAATTGACAGTTTTTGTACAAAAAATTAAAAACCTAAACAAAATTTAAGAAAAGTTTATAAAAATTTACTTTAAATATTGTTTTCGATACTCAGTAATTTTTATATAAAAATCCAACATAAAAAATAAAATCTACAAAAAATAGTACGCAAATTTGGTAAAAATTGGTACGAGTACATATAGACAAACTTTTAAGCAAGACAAATAGACAGACGGGATGGGAAGTTATCAGTGTGGGTTGCATCCCAGCCTCTTTTTTGATTACAGTTTTGGCATTCGATTTTTAAGGACTTGCGTAGGCCAATAAGTAAAAGCGTGATTGAATTGAGATCCTAGCCTCTTTTTAAAATTTGTATTTAAGTATTATTTTAAGGTTAAGAACCAATTATATTACAAAACTAAAAATTTACTAATTGCATTTATTAAAAAATTTCGTATGCATTTGTTTGTTATTTAAAAAAAGGAAACGACCCTTTTATTGTACTACTCGTATCAAGTTTTTCATTTAAAATAATATTTCCTAATTGAATTTAAACTACAAAACTATTCCGTACATGGCTTAGTTATTAAAAAAAATTGTTCAAAAATGTTCTTAAATCTGAGTACTTGTGCTTAAAACTCATCCATCCATTTTTCACTAAGAAACCGCATTTTGAAATAAATATCTTAAAACTATATAATTTGTTGTTTCCATTATTAATCTACTTAGTTTATGATGTTTTTATTATTTTGTATTTTAAAGTTATGAATACTACAAAGAACTACAACACTGACGGTAAAAAAATTATTCCTCCTCCTTTTCAGTTATAAAATTTTCTGATTCAAACGAAGGCATACTCCTTAACGCAGCTGGTAGTTTTCTAGTTGAAATGGTAGCAATGCAATAATAAGATAATAAGAGCACTCTCTTTGACTCAATTGAGGAGAGTTAAGACGTTGATCCTTACAGACAACCTAAACATTTTAAATGGAATCAAAGATGTCAACAACTGTCGCGTCGCGTCAACATCGTTTTAGCCTGGGTTCCAAGTCATGTCAACATAAAAGGTGACGAAGCAGCAGATGAATCAGCTATGTAAAAGAGTCGCTGTGCATTTGTCAAAGATTTTCCCAACATTCCCCTTCTAATGCGAAAAATCTTCAACAATATTGAAACGGATGAACTAACTGCTTCATGGCTAAGTCAAGATAATTTCCTTCGGAAGCATCACCCTACCCACCTCATAGTTCCATACAAAAAGGATTTTTCTAGGACAGAGTGTATACAACTTTTAGAGTAGGAAAAACTTTGTTTTGAAGTCAGCACTTCTACAACTATGAACCTCGCGAAGAATGCAAAAACTGTAAAGAAATCCTACCTGCCTGGCACATTCTAAATATTGCCCAAATTCTTGATCGCTCAAACACAAGTTCCTTGAAGCTATCAAAAGAAGCCACAACGAAGCACAACAAATTTAAAGAAATTTGAAAATTAAAAATTATGAAAATACTAAAAAATTAATTATTCTCTATAAATTCTATTTCTAAACGGCAATGGCCTTGTTACATGAAGCCTTCTATTTAAACAATTTATTTTGTAACTTATTTTTTGATAAATATATAAATAAATAAAAAAAATGATTCAAAAAATATTTTTCAATGTGAAAAATGGTCGGACTTAGATGAATATAAAAACAATAAATCACGTTATTGCCCAACAACTAGAAAACTATAATTAAACAATCTTCAACAAAAAATAAGGACTCGACTTTTCTCAAAAATGTTTGTTGATTTAAACTAATGTACAAAATTTATAAATGTAATAAGTTGTTGCGAATCATTTTTTTTAATTAATTATTTCAATTTTTTAAAATGTGGTTTTGGTTAAAGTTGTATTCATCCCTTAATATGATTTCTTTCTTTAACTAACCGTCAATATTTACGTACATTTTGAAACAATACTGTCGTAATTTTGCTATAAATGATCAAAAGCCAAACATTTTAATTTTAAAAGAGAACAAAATTGACTCAAAAAATCTCATAAAACAACTACTTCAAGTTCAAAAATAAGAACATACTTTATTTGGATTGTAAAACACACGTTTTATTATATTTATGAAAAACTTACTGGAAACAAGTTATCGTTCCGATACAATACGAGGTTATAGTCCAGTCAATGAACAAAAAAATTGTCTTCACCTAAAAAAAATCCAACAGTTTTGAAACTTGGCACACTTACTAAAAGTCCCCAAAAATCTGACGTGAGCTCTAGCGGCAGTTAAGAGAAACAAGGAGATTGTTTCAGCTTTTCACGTTTATCTCGAAAGTAGTATCAAAAAAGATGTTCCTCAAAATTAAAGCTGATTAAATTTAATAAGCAATTTTTTTTTCGTATTTGTTATAGTTTATAAAATAACTCTAGCGGCAGTGAAAAGAAACATACAGTTTTTTCAGGTTTTCGGACTTATCTTGAAAACTATTTGTCGTATCAAAAATTATGTTCTACAAAATTAAGGCTTCTTAAACTTTCTAAAGATTTATGATATTAATTTGTTTGTACTTGTTTTAGTTTGTAAAATAACGTTAAAAACTGAAACAATCTCTATGTATCTCTTAATAGCTGCTAGAAGTCATGTCGGATTCTTGGGCACTTTTTTTGGTCATCACCAGACATCCCGTAGTAAGTGTGCCAAGTGCCAAAACTGTTGGATTTTTTTAGAGCCGAAAACCTTTATTAACTTGACTATTAACTCGAAAAAATATTAGTTATGAAAAAAAGTCAGAAAACTTTGAGCCATCATTCCGTTCTTCTAACAAAACAGTAATTTTCTGAAATTTTTCACGAATCATAGAAACCAAAAGCTCTAATTTTAAACACTGAACAGCTACACCACGACTTTTCGAGTAAAAATATGAATGCAGGATGAAGTTAAACTGTAGAAATGATTTTGAACTCGACATAACGGTAATTATTCGTCATAAGTTTATCTGTTCTTTAAAATAAATCAAGCTTTAAAGAGCTTTTCAAGGACTTGAAATATAACTTTAAAATTTGTATGAGCTTAAAAGAGCTTATTAGTTAGGCTTTTAAAAATGTATCAAACTTTTTGACGAAACAAAATACGGATGTTCTTAGTGCCATCTGTAAGAATAAATACGTTACACCTAGAACTTATCTCAAAAAGTGTTGAACTTTTCTTATCCAATACAAGAATCCATATTAAAGCTCTCTTATATTTTGGAAAACACATAAGCTTTTTATATTTTAAAAAATGTTAAACTTTTCTCTCCCACATTTCAAATAAGCCCACAAATTTTTGTTTATATTTTTTATAATGTTGAAATAATTCTCCCACTCAACTTGCCACCCCCCAAATCCCTTTTGTTTTAAGTGAATAAAATTAAACAATAAAATTCCAGCAAGAGTATTTTAATTTTAACTCTTCCTCATTTTCACAATTAATTTGAATTAAATTGTTTACTGAGGGAGGTTGAAGGTTTTGTGACTCCGTTGCCGCACGTTGGTGTTCCACAAAGCTTTGGCCACACAATTTATTTAATATTATGGTTGCCATTTAGGTTTCAATTATATTTTATTTTTTAATTTGGCAGTGGTTTCAGTTGTTCTTAATTTGAATAACGAATTAATTAAAGGTGGCGGCGTAAATATGAAGAAATGAGCAACACACTAATAAAAGGTAGGTACAGGAAAACCCTGATGTTGCTTCTTTTGGTAATCCTAGTTGGGTAAGGTACCTTCCTGCCTATGAGTATATTAAAAACTGAATAATTTTCAAAACCATGTTGTTCGTTAGCATTTCATTTGTTCAGCTTATAACCCCCTAAAATTATAATTTTGAGGTAGAATTTTAACTGGTAGAAAGAAATCAAAAAATAAAAACAAATGTAAAATTGAAAAGGTTTTGAGGGGGCTGTGGTTTTGGTGTTGGCAGAAAACAATGATTTCACTTCTGTTGAAAGATTAAAATGGTCCACATCAGAAAAGGGCCGACTACCAAAATGGCTAATACAATATTGTTTTGGGTGAAAGAGTATAGGTTGAGATAACAAACGACGAAAATAATTAATTGGAAAATGGTAACTCCCATTTTTGATGATGGCTTCTCGAGGCATTAGGTCAATTTTGTTTGTTTAACATAGTGTTTTTTTTTTTTGGTGTCATACCTCAGCCTTACAGCCATAATTAGAAATTGGGGTTTTCGAAGAGAGAGATTTTGGTTTAATAACTTTGATTTAATTTTAATTAGAAGTTTAGATTGGGAAACACCTCAATTGGTATTTCTTATAAATTTGAGGGAAAACAAAGTGATTTAACTTCAAATATCAAAAAATCTAAAAATAGTTAGGAATTAAATGAATTCAAATTGTTATTGAATTTTAATAAACATGTTAAGGATTTTGAGTAAAGGACCTTAAATTTGAATCGATTTCGTGTTGGACGTATTTAAGTAAGTTACAAGGCTAAAATGAAGTTTTTCATAATTATACGAGGGGCGTTCAATATATTCTCGATATCGATATGAAGTAAATGATCTCAGCTTTTTTAATTACTCTTAACTTTTAGCTATTAGTAATTCACCAGGTTAGGTTAGGTTGAGGGGCTGACGGTTATGTCTTTACCGTCACACTTAGATCAATACAAATCCGTTGTGATACCCGTGAGTATTGCTACTCAAGCTCATAAGAAATACCTATGTGTTCAGTTAGTCAAGCCATTTAGAGCTTTAACGAAAATCAGAATGTTAGTGCCTGGCGTACTAGAGAGTTCTTCTAAATCCCCGAAGAAATAGTTGTCAAGCATCATTGAAGTTCGGGTATTTTATAGTCTGTTGTAGTACTGTGACCCCTAACTTTATGAACTATCTGGGCATGTACTATGGAACTGTTTATCCAGACTTTAGTTTGACTAAGTCTCAGGGCACTTTTGGCAGCAGATTCTTGAACACGGAGGTCTAGGGGAAATAAATTGAGAATAACTTCCAGTCCCGCAGTTGGAATGGATCTCATTGCTCCCGTAATGCCAGTGCACGCAAGTCTTTAAATTTATGTCAAAGTTTTCAGGTTCGTGCTCTTTTCTAAAACTTTCCATCATACCAAATTACTAAAGGTTAGTATTGGTCTAATTATTACCGAATACATCCATCTAATAATTTTAGGGTTTGGTCCCCAGGTTTTCCCGAAAATTCTTTTGCAGGAGTAAAATTCGATCGATGCCTTTTTGAATTTATCTTTGGTGTTCAGGCCCCAGTTTAGTTTTTTATCTAAGATCACACCGAGATACTTTGCGTGATCAGAGATTTTAAGAGGGCAGCCTTCAATTGAAGGTATTTTAAAGTCAGGTATTCTGTTCTTGTTAGTAAATAGCACTAGTTCTGTTTTAGCTGGATTTACTGTGAGCCCACAGTTCCTAGTCCATGTGCTTACCAACGAAAGGGCGTATTCGGTTTGTTCACTTATAGTGGTTAGGAACTTGCCAGTCGCTAGTAATGCAAGGCTATTATGCCTGCTACGCTTGATTTCAATTTAAAGAGTATGCCGTTCACGACAAGAACACAAAGTAGCGTTGAGAGAACTCCACCCTGAGGGGTAGCCCTGGATGTGGTTACTCTCACCCTTTCTTCCACCAGCTAAGAATTAATTTATAGTAATTTACTACAATGAAGTCAAATAAATTCTGAGTTTCTGAGATTCAAAAATCCGGTGGCCCGGTTAGTATCCCCGCTATTGATCTGAGGAGCTGTTCTTCAATGCTCGCACAAACTATCTTCCCGATCCAAGTGGATGGAAAACGGAATTTGTCAAGTCCTTCACTCAAAGGCGGATACTCCTCTCTCAATTGCGCTTACATTCCTTCTTTCCAAGGTGATGAAAATTCTGATCAACTTTCAGCTTAAGAAATGTCATGAGGAACGAACACTTCTTAATAACCGGCAGTATGGGTTTTGTAGCAATAGGTCTAACCAAACAGTGGAAGTGGAATCTTAATATCGATTTAGAGAAATATGGACTATTGCTCTTGATGTTTCAAAAGCATTTGATAGAGTTTGGAAACAAGCTCTCTTCTCAAAATGTGAGCATTTGGTATTGATGAATCTCTTCTTTCTTAAGTTAGAATACCTTTCGGAACAATAATTTTAAAAAGCACTAGAAGGGTTTAAATTTCAAATTTGATATCCACAAAAAAAACAGGTATACTTCAGGGCTCCGTTTTATCTCCGACGATCTTACTTATTTTTATAAATGATCTTTTGCCTCCATTTTCTAGCCCACTAAATTGTTTCGCTGACGATAGAACCTTTAGCTTTTCAAATTCGTTTCTAGATTATCATCCTTGTTCTTTGGATATGCACTACCAACGTTAACGTACGACAATCCCATTCAATTCTAATCTTGACAGCATTGTCCAATGAGGAATTAAAAACCGTGTAGATTTTAATATTTCGAACACCCAATACTGTCTACTGTCGCAAAACCGTTACCCTCCCCAAATGTCACTATCCAAAAACGATACTTTCTGGTACGACTATAATTTACAGAGCTTTTCGAGTATATTTTCATATTTGGATTAGTCTCCAAAAACGTACTCGAGTCTTTTGGACAGAATGGAAAAAATAGCTCTAAAAACGATGGTTTTCGCACTAAGAAATTTGCTACTTTTGAACAGTGCCACAAGGTCTTATGCCTATCATTGTTTTATAGCTATTTTTTAAATATAATGCTCTGGTTAAAATGCCAATTACATTCCTCCCTTCAAACAACTCAACCGTAATACCGGTACTTCTGGAATGTTCATCAGTTTACAATTGGACCCAATTTCGGGCATACGGTTAAGTACAGGGATTCTTTTTTTTTGCCGCACTACACGAATGAAGATGTTTTTTAATTGCTCGAGAAGGGTACCGCCCATTGAACTTTTATTTTGTTTTTAAACTTTATCAGAAACTTAAGAATCGAATTTAAACATTTTTGTATGAACATTTTTGTATACCTTAAAAAATATTTGATTATCAAAATCTGATATATGTAATTCAATTTTTTTGATATCTCAAAAACGGGTCTGCATTTTTTAAAGAAATTCAATTGTAAAACGTATATTTATAAATACTCAATAACTAAATACCTATGTTAGAAATATTTCCGGACAAAAATAAAAAAAAAGAACCTCTAACAATTTTAAAAAAAGGTTAACAAATTTACTTTTTGGAAATGGCATTCAAACTTTTCTTAAAAGATTATTTATTTTGCAGGTGTATTTTAAAATCTAAAAATATGTGTAGGTCCTATTTTTAAACAGACTTTTTTTTATACAGTAGCAATTTCGTGCAACCCACAACTTCATATTTATTCGAAAAATGTGAGACATAAATAAAGAAACAAAACTTTGACAGCCAAATTGACGGAAAAATTGAATATTATGTTTGTCATTCTATTTATTTTAAGCTTGATTAAAATCTTATGTTTTGAGTTTCAAACGAATTCATTTTGAATCAAAAATATAAAATCCTTTTAGTTATGAGGCATGCAGACGGAATTCTCAGAATTTTATTTATACTTATGTGATTTTGAAGATGTCACTGGAATGTCACATATGACATACTACTGTACTTGGAATTCAAGGTCACTTCAGAAGAAAAAAGAAATAGAAAAACAGAACCTCCATTTGAGACTTTTTATAGATAGCCATTGTTTGTTGACAATGAATTTGTTTGACAATTTAAAAATAAAAAGTTCAATACACAGTTGCATAACTTAAATGGTCTTACACAAAGTAGATACCTATGTTTTTACCTTAATTAATATCTTATCATCATAAGAAGAATAAAAAAAATTCAAAAGTGCTTATTTTTGCAAACCATCTTTTTAGTATCATTTAAGTTTTTGTTCTCTCTTAGTGTTAACAAAGCTTAAAAGGTTAAGTCAAAAAAATACAAAACAAAACATAAATAATAGCAAAATGCTTTCAGGACACCAACATTATACATCTTTTTCTCTCGTCCACATAGAATCACATCCCACACCGTCCATCGTCAGATTAAGGAGATAGATTGTATAAAAGCTTAAATTCTGACATCCTGATGCCAACAAGAAAATAATATTAATCCATCAATAGAAAAATAACTACAAACCTATGTTATGTATATATCAACAAGGATGTAGTTAGGATGACGAAAAAGGAGAATAGGATATAAAATAACAGAAAACCACCAAGAAAAATATACAAAGCTAAGCTCAGTATAGAAGTCCACAGAACATACGTTTCTTCTATTTCTTTTTTTCAATAGAATCCTTGAATGATGGTATTGATAAATATATCTCTAGTCACCAGGATAACGATTAATTACAACCATTGAGTAGAGGTGACGTGTGTGATTTAATCGGTTAAGGTGATTCAGGGGATACACTTTTTCACAAAATCCCGCTTGCCAATTCCTTACCATTATAACAATTGATGGGGAAATCTAACTCAAGCTTCGAAGGACATGAATATGAATACAGGACGATGACATATTCATGTAAACAGATACATATGTACGAACATGGATAAAATTTGTGATAGCAGCGAGACATCAGGATATTGAAATGCAAATACAAAACTAATTGGGTTCATCTGAGTGAAAGAAGTAAGGTATCTGATAGAATCGAAGGAAAAGTGTAGTCAGGGCTGTCGAATTTAATACAAAGAGAATTACAAAGTAAATATTTTACGTGCTAGTTTTAGGTGAAAAAATAAATGTGATGGTGGTGTTGAACAAAAATAAACCAAAAAATAAATAAGTAGTTTGACATATTTTTAGAAGTAAGAAATAATTCCAAATTAGTATTTTTATTAAATTTTTAGTGCTAAAAGAAAACATATTAAAAAAGGGAATAAGATTTTATCTGCTAATATTCCATTGAAAGTCTTAATGACGTAGGCCACAATAGGATTTTTAAACAAATAATTTTATTGGTAATTTAAAATGGTTCCCTAAAACCTTACAAACGATGTCTCTAGGAATTATGGCCCCGGTTTAGAATTTTATTATTAAAGATAATGGAATATTATTTATGATTATATTCAGAAATAAAGTCAAAGTAAAAAACGCTATCAAATTAATTTGTAAATATATTTGGCTTAATGTCTACAATAATGTTTTGAGTAAGGTAAAATAATTTTGAAGTCAATATTTTTCTGTATTCTCAAGATAATATCTTATATATATTATAAAAGTAAAAATTTAATTTTTAAAAATGCTTAGTAGTTTTTATTTTTGTAAGAAAACGGTAACTGGGATATTTCTAAAAAATGGCAAAGGTTAAAATAATACTCGGTGAAAACAGTTTGTGCTCCATCAAATCGAAGTAATGGTTTTTTATAAATAATAAAAACCTAAAAAAACACAACTAAAAGTTGGTAACAATTAATTTTCGATTGAAACATTCTGACAAAAATTAAAGATACATATTAGGGCATATTCATAGTCATATTTTACACTCGAGTCTATTTGAACTGAAATCTTAATTTAATTTTTTGTCTGGAATCGATACCTTTTAAGACTTACTTACTCGAAAATTTTAGATATCTATAAAATACAAGTTGCATCCTTCTTAGGCAATTTTTTCACTCTTTATTTAGAAGGGCATCATTTTTACAAAACCCAAAACATAGCAAAAATTTTACTTAGTTCTATAGCACTTATAAATCAATCAAAAATTCATAAACTCATTGTGACCAAAAAACTAAATTTGTTGTTTGCACGGACTTTAAAACTATAATACCAACTTGGTAGCGCAAACTTGCTTCTGTATCCAAAGATTCTGTTTTTAAATATTCACTTTATTTTAGATTTAAATATGAAAGTTGAACCAGAAAACCAGGACTAAAACACCCAAGTATGTTTTTACTAATTAGCGAGATTGATTGAATTGAAAAACTGACAGGCTTGTAAATGACGTTTGCGAATTCAGTCATTATAATTCATTTTTTGAGTTCAACATAAAGATTGCATTTATAGAATCTACATAAGGATTGGAACATCAAACTTTATAATCATCGTATCCAAATAATGCATGATTTCTCAAAAGACTGCAAGCAATTAACTGCAGTGATTGAAGTTAAACAACTGCAGTTCCTTCAATGTCAAATGTTTGGTAATATCAATCAATCCTACAGAGTTAAAAATATAATGAATTTTCATTACGAAAAAGACATTTCATTTTGTGATTATGTTAAGCCAAAAAAAAACCTCACAATTATTCTAGCCTTAAGTCTCCGCTTAGTAAAATTTTTGATAAGATCATAACATTTTTCCTCTTAAGTGGGTTTTGCTAAAAAATTGCATTTATCCATTTATTAACTTTAAATTTAGCCTCCAACGAAACTCTAAAACACTAGCAAGAAAATAGTTTCATTACAAATTATTCAAACGACAGCCCTGGTCAGCAAAGCAAACTAGTAGCTTACAAGTTGTATTTTTCATAGTTAAGGTTGAAACTGTGGGTATGTGGAAAGATGTGTAGGTTTGTGTATTTTTATAAACCATTCAATAAATAAAGTCAAAGGATACACTGCATCAAGTGATGTGTGACTGATGGACAAAAATATTTGTCTATTATGTAAGCACACACAGTAAATAAAGTTCGAAGAAAACATCATTGATTCCAAACAAATTGATTGATTATTGATGATAGCAATTTTTATTTAAATTTAAATTAAAGAGAGGTTTTGCAATAGATACACAGATGTTAAAATGTACTTAAGTCAATATTATTCCTGACGTTGCAATAAAATACCTATCAAAATACAAATTTACTTTATTTTATACAAAATTTTCATTGAATAATTATTATTTACATTAATTTAACAGTTGGAATTTGATTTTTGAAAAAAATCTTTTCCAGTGAAATAAATACACTCATTATTTTGTGTAGGTGAAAATAAAACTTTAAATAACTATACATTCCGAGAACTTGTAAATTTATTTGTATTTTAATGGGTTATTGATTTAATTGCAATGTGTTATGAGTTCGAGTTGGGAAATAAATTTCAATTATCAACCATAAATCGATTATCAAGTTTGACATGAATGAATGCATTTGTATATTAAATTACCTACATAATTTTTGTTTTTAATTTACTTTTTACTATACATAGCGTACATAAATATTTATTCAGTTAAAAAAGTAATTAAGTGTTTTTATAAAGTACGATTGTGGGATTTTTCAATAAAGGTCAAAAAGCGGTGAATTTAAAATTGAAGTAAATTTAAAATTGAAGTTGTGTTTCGAACAAATTCACAATATTTATAAAACATTCTTTCTGACCAACTATAAATACTTGATTGCATCGAAAAAATTTTTAAAACCATGTTTGTCATTATGATGGATGAGAATTAAGCTCAAAAATTCTATTGTGTACCATTTTTGATTTTACTTTACAGACATTGATAGTTTTGAAGAATGATCAAATCCTTCAAACATAATTCTTATTTTTAAGAGTCTATTTGAAAAAAGGCAGGTTTGGGTTAGGTGCAATTGTAAGTTTTAAAACAGGACATAAGTGATCAAAAACTCTTATATATTGATAAAAGAGACTATTAATATTTTAAATATTGACATAATTTATTGATGATAAGTTTTGTTTTTCTAGGGAGAAGTTGATTTTTACAATTTTAATTTTAATTTAAATATAATCAAAAATTAGAAACTGGTTTCTGACACAGACAAGAAATTTAACATTGATGCCTAAAAATTTATTATTTGTATTTTTTGTACATCGAGTTGTCATTTAAAGAACTTTAAAAATATTTAATCAAAAACTGAAGTCAAAAATATTTTGTTTGTCGACAAATGTTGAATTGGATGTTTTATGTTTGATAAAATAAGCTTTTTGTTATATCTTTCTCTATACTCACGATGTTTGAGTTAAAAGCCTTTTTTAAGAATATTTAGCAGCTTTTACAAGTGTAAGAAAATTATTACATTAATATTTAAAAAAAATAAAATGCACGACTGGATCGCACAAACTTGCATCTTTATGCAAAGAGTCTGTTAAAAAAAGTAGTTAAAATAAGTTTGTCTTCAAAGATATAAATGCTATTTGATTTGTCAAATAAACTCCAATTTTTCAATTTTTTTTTTGAAAATCAATAGATCGGTTTTATTAAACTATTTTTTTTTATAAATACAAATTTTCCCTTTTTTCTTAAAAATATTTTTGTTATGCAGTTGTTTAGTGATTGAATAAAAATTAAGTCTGGACGAATCATCTTCATATATATTATTTCGTAAGCATGTCTCCATTGTTTGGCTTTCATACAGAACTAATTGTAACAAATAACGTTTCAAAACAATGAGATTTTTCCGTAGATAATGCAAATTGCATTTTATTAAATATTAATTTATGATTTGTTGAAAAAACTTTAATTTGTATTGTAATTAAAATATGAAATACTGGGGAAATATTATGTTAAGGGAAATGGTTTGTGCATTTGAATGAACTTATCGAATATACATCATTTTTTGTCGGTAAGCTAGTTTCATCCCAAGACACAACTCATCCAAGGACAACCCATCCCGGAAATGAAAAATACTTGCAAGCATACTTAACGAAAATAATTGTTTGTGTATTCAACTAGTTCGTTCAAAGCTTTTTCCTTTGGAAAGCTGTATTTTAATTTCATATAAGAAGAACCAGGATGGAAAATTAATTATCTGAAGATAAGAAAGAGGCAGAACATGTATGTTTAAATTGTAAAGCGATCGCTTGTGTAGTTGTGTAGTTAGGTAGGTGTCAAATAGGGATAAGTAATAGTTCTTTGGCGTGCTCAGCTTAAAGCAGATAGATAGATAAAGACATTTTTAAAATAATAATGAAGGGATGTTATTAGTAGGTAGAAGGTACTTAATACAATCCAATCCCATTCCTTCTTTCCTTCAAGTTCTTGGGCAAACATGGAGTTAAAAAAAAACAAGCATACATATAGTCAGGGTCTTGTGCGTTTTAGATTAAAGTTATGAAGTGACACGTAAACAGTAGTTGTAGAGGTTGTACGTTGTATCTATAAAAGTATAATGTGTAAAGGTTGAACAAATGATTCTAATAGAAAATACATACATATTCTCTTTCTGTCCTGTTTCTTTAACTTGTTCTAAGTATTTATTCTTTTATATAAGCGAAGGCAAGTAAAATATGTGTGAAACAACCTTATTCTTAAAGAACAATATTTTCAAATCACATATTCAAAGGTATCAATATAATGCTTTTTGATAGCTACTTTAAATCAGATGGTTGATTAAACATATCATATTCGTTAATCCGATGCATGGGCCATCGGTGGTATTTACAATAGTTATAGTTATTAAAATACATAAATATGTACCACATTTATTAATTTGGATAAAAGATAGGAATGTAATGAACATTTTGTCAAAATAATGCACTCTTTTGGGATCATACACAGGATTTAGTCTGGTGAGATGGAAAGGGGGTTAGTAATTAAAAAAAAAACTATTCTGAGATTCAAAATTTTACCTGAAAAATAATTTTTTCTTCAAAAATTTAAATGCCATTTCATAAATCAAAAAACCATTGATTTTCTATTTTTTGTTGAAAATTTTTAGAGCTGTTTTTTTTTTTTAAATTAAATTCTTATAATAAATTTTTTCAATTTTGTTCTAAACAAATTTTGGTATGCAATTGTTTAGTGATTGTAAATATAAGCTCTACCTTTGAATTTCGTAAAAAATTATGAACCGTTTTTGAGATATAGAATTTGGGAAAAAAATCAATTTTTTTTTAAAATACTAACAAACAAAAATTGCACTTTTGATAATCAAATATTTTTAAGGCAATATAAGAGCTCGTTAAAAAAAATTTAAATCGTTTCATAAAATGCTGAGAAAATTAAAAAAACATAAAAACGGTTCTATGAGCTGCATATGTCCGGAGCAATAAAAAAATGTTTTTCTTAATAGAAGAAGCCAAGTAAACAATAGAATTTTATAAGAAATTTTAAAAAAATATATGATCTTAAAAAAAAAAATAAAAAAACGCCTAACGCGAATCTGCTTTAAACCTCAACTTCCAAGTTTGAACTAAATCGACTCAACGGTTTAGGCTGTGGGAGCGTGGACAAACAGACAGGGCAGACGGCCGGAATTGTGGGACCCACTTTTTACGACTTCTCTACCATTTTAATGTCAAAATCTCGAGTTTGAAATTTTGCACGAATGTAAAACTTTCCAGTAAGTTCCTATAAGTCGCAAGTAAAAATACCAATGGTTAAAAATAATATTTTGTAATAAATAATATAAGTTTTTAGTGAAAACTTCAATTATTCTGAATGATAATTTAGTCCAAGTCAATTCTGACCAACTTTTGAAATTATATTGTATTCTTACATATTTTTTTTAAAGAGACCTGTTAATTTAATTTTTTTAAAACAGTTTTAGGGTTTTTAGTAGATTAGATTTGATGAGATAACAAAAATAACAGTTAAACCCTTACAATACCTTTTGAACAGAAATTTAAAATTCGGACCATCTCATAGATTTTTATGAAATATTTTTTATAATTATCTGAACAGGGATTTTTTCAATATAAAAATAAATGTTTATGTTGTTTTAAAAATACTGGAAGTTAATGTATTTAGCTCGATTTGTCTAATTGAAAATTTTGACATTTCCCGACTTTTCAAGGTCCATTGAACTTAAATTTAAGGGTTCTTAGGAAGTTTTCTATCACATCGAATATATTTCGCTAAAAACTGATATTGCTAAGACAAATTGATGTATAGAAAAAAGAAACCTAAAAAGCAGTACTAAAATTTGGTGAAAATAGATTTCGGCTCCAATATCTTGAAATCAATCAATGATTTTACCTTCAAACTATTTTGTCTAATGAATAATACTGTTGTATCATTTACAAAATTTTAGCAAAATCAAAAAGTAAGTTCTATTTATAGAAAATGAGATTCTTCAAAAAAAAAATAGAGGCACTTCGAATATCTCGAAAATAAATGAAGATATTGACTTCAAAATTATTTAATTTTATTCAAAATTCTGGCTGTTAGTGTTTAATAATGTTTTTTTAAAAATTCAATCGATATTTTTGTTTTAAATATAAATAAGAACTTTTAAAAAATTCTGCTGAAACTGGGTTTCGATGAAAAATGTCGGGAACAAAAATAGATACTAAAATCAAAAACTTTTTTTAAATTAGTAAATTAGGTGACGCAACAGTCAGTGTTTTACAATTCTCAACCATTCCTGTGTGCGGGTACTGTTGTCAGGGATGAAAGGAACCCACAGTTTTTAGCCGAATCCTTATGGCCAATTACTCTTGAAGGCTTTTCAATTCCTCGCACGAGGCAGTACCCGTGAAAAAACCTTTAGATGTCACTGGCAGGGATCGAACCCAAGGCCTCTGGCATGACAGTCCAATGAACTTACCATCATGCCACGGGTACCACTTACTTATTTTATTACATGAAAAATATTGTTGCTAAATTTAAGTTTATTTAAGAAAACATCAATTGACACCTTTTTAACAAAACACAAAAACTTACAAAACAAGAAAAAAGTGATAGGGAATTGGTTTCGACTCAAATTTGAAGTATTGAAAATTGTTGTTATTATTATTTGTTTATTTTTTAAGAAAAAACAAAGAGACTTGCATGTATGAAAAGTTATCAGTGTGGGTCGCATCGCAGCCTCTTTTTTGTATTCATTTTAAGTCACCATTTGTTAAGCTCTCAGTTTTAAACCCCTTAAAAACAAGCACTATTAATTTTTGGCTTTCTAATTCTTATACACTTGCTTAATGGTGAAATGCGAAATTCCAGACATCGACGAGGAATTCACAACCATTTCCAGCAACATCGTGTTTTATAACAGCAATCTTTTTAGTTGTTCTTCAGTGACACAATCAGTTCAAAATTTGTAATAACAACTTCAAAACATTAATGAAGAATTTCGTTCAATTTTTAATAATGACAACTCAAGAGCACATGTTTAAAAAAATAAACTTATTTCAAAAAGTTTATTTTTTTAAAAACTGGTATTTTAAAATCTTTTACAATTTAAAGTTTTAAAATTAAGCTACAATTTTCTACCATAGTTTTGAGTTTTTATTTAAGTTTTTTTGTATCTAAGTGTTTAAACCATTTCGAGGGAATGTAAGAATTTCATTGTTTTTTTTTTCTCACACGTTTAAAAATATTTGAAAAACATATTTCTACGGCGCGGCGGCACCAAATATTTAATTGGTTTCTCTTAATTCTTTTTTGTAGAAGACATTTATTTAAAAACCAAACCCCTTAACAAAAATTTGACATAAAATAATATCAAAACACCCAAAATTCTAAAAATAAATTCCTGAAAATCCAACCTCCTGAATATCATCCTATACTCCTCCCCTTTCAACCACCAATATAAGGCATATTAAAAGCTGTTAGAACCACACAATCGATTTTGGTATTTTTGTATTATTAAGGTAAGCAAAAAGTGATTTAAGGTACATTCCGCTACAACTAAGGGGTTTTCTTATGCCCCAAAAAGAACACAAAGAAAAAACAAATCTCTCAAATCATTCAGAAGCTTTAACATACACATTACACTGCCATATATGAGACGTGCCTATTCATTATCCTGGTGTGTGCCACAATGGAATTTGAATACCTGTAGGGTGTTTTTTTTATTTTTTCTCTCCGGTATTTTTGGCTAAACTTTTTTGTACTTTTTTGTTGTTGGGTACTCGTACTAGACAAATCCTTTAAGAGAAAGGCTTTCCATTCTAGGAAACTTCTATATATAGCCGAAAGTCTTTTATTTTTTCTCTTTTGGCACAGCAGTCATGGTAATGGAGTGTGTAAAGAAATAACACAATCAGCATGAGGGTTACAACTTACAAGCAGCATCAACAAAAACCAAAAAAGCACAAATAAGGAAAATGTCCTTGAAGGAATGTACTTTCCTAGAAGACTTTATACAGACGCGCCGCCGAGCACAACCATAAGAACTAACAAGGGAGTCCTTTTTATTTGTGTGAAAATGTCCTTTTTTTCGCTTACGCGTACCTATCTATTCTTTCTCATTAATGATCTGAATAAAATTGAAGGAAAAGAAAACTAAGGATATCGATAGAAAGACAAAATATTGGAATGATCACACCTGAGATTATGCCTCCACCATCTGAATTGGCAAAGTTGAGGGAACAGAGGCTTTAAATTTATTTGGTGTCTAGAGAGGATGATGATGATGTGATAAAAAAATTTAGATTATACTTCGAAAAGAATAAGTATCTGCTCGTTATGCCAGAGGCAAATATAATTTTTTCCAAATAAATAACACGATTTCATTATTTCATTTATTTGTAGGCAGGGAATGAAAATACTTATATTGAAAGCGTGTGAAATTATGGCTTTTATTTTTATCATTTTGACATTCGCTTATTTTCATTTTCAATTGAATTGACGTCCTATCTCGATAATACTTATTTTGAAGAGATACGAATACATTCAATATTCCAAAGTCAATTTCCTTGGTTTTGTTGAATGCGTGTGTTGTTTAATTATCTCTCTCAAAAACGTGACTTGAAAAGAGGAAATTAAAGTCTCTAGAGGTGCGATAAAGGCCTTGACAGACTGTAATTGGGTGTATTTCTCTCAGTTCTACGATATCCCGTATACCATATGCAAAAGTTAACTATATTCAGTCCTTAACAAAAATCTATATGCTATATAAGTACTTGCATACAAAATTGAGAAGTTGGTGAGGGGGAAAAAGAATCCATGATGTGGGTATAAATATTTGAAAAGGATGCGGGTTGAAAACTCTGAAACACTTCAATAAATTATGCAATAAAATTTAAGTTCACTGAGGATGATGCGATGGTTTTTGGTGGGTACTCTCATCAGGCAGGTACATAATATTGAAAGGTACACTAGGCGTATACGTAACATGATTGTATATACGATAGTAACTATCATTATTATATGCGAAGGCTTAAAAATTCAACAGGAAGAGAGATAGGAAATCAGAGTTTGCGCAATAATAACAATAAGAATTTAATTAGCTAATAGTACAGGAGTGAGGTATATTAAAATAATTTAAATTTTCAATAATTAAAACTAGCAACACTATGTAAAGTTACATCTAACTAAAAGGCTTTTAAATTTCCTACTAATAAAAGCAATCACAATAATGTTTCGTATTGTCCTTTAGATAAATAGGAACTAGATTTCATAGTTTATGAAAATAGAGTAAATTGTATGAGTTTCTTGGAAAAGAAGGGATGGCAGTACGTTTTTATGTGCAATACTTTCTTTCTTATAAGAAAACGACTTGTTTTAACGTAATTGAAGGCCATGTTATGCAGAGTTTCATTTACTTTCAATTAAAATTTATTGTAGTACCCTAGGCATGATGGTTATTTGTTAGACTGTCAGAGGTCTTGGGTTTGATCATTGCCATTTAAAGTTTTTTTTTCACGGGTACTGCCTCTTGCGAGGTATTGAAAAATTCCCCAAGAGTAATTCTTGCCGTGAAAAGTGCTTTCCCAAATTAGCCGTTTGGATTCAGCTTAAGATTTTAGGAACCTTCCATCCCTGACAACAGCACTCGAACACTGGAATGCTTGAGAGTTGTAAGTCACTAGGCCGTAGTTCTCAATGGACTGTTGCTCTACCCAATTTATTTTTATAATTGCAATTTATTGTATAGGGTCCAATGTGTCAAATTAAAATGTACACATTTATCAAATTTAGTAAGTGCCCAGATTTCTATATATGGCTTGGTTATTGCATTATTCCAAGAACTAAGTAGAGATATTGATTTCAGATAAATCGTGTTTCAAAATAATGACAGCAACGCCTGCAAAAGGGACTCCCTTATGAACTTGTTTTTGTATCGAAAGAGTCTGTTTAAGAAAAGTTAATGTATTTTTCAAAAGATGTCGAAGCAAGCTTAAAAAACGAAACTTTGACCTAACAAATATTGAAACAATAAACAAGGCTAAAAACTCAACTGATTTTTGGAAAGCACAGAAGCTTATGAGTGGAAAGACGGCTTTAATGTCTGCAGCTTTGCACATAGACCTTCTTGAAACACATTTTTCAAGTCTTCATAACAATTGCAATTACTTTAATAGCCCATGATTCTTGATGCTCCATTTTCTCCATCCAAAGTTGCAGTAGCTATACAAAAGCTATTTAAAGCAAGGACATTTTGACTAAGTTTCAAGCAGGGTTCAGAAAAAATCACTCAACAATTGATCAAATATTTTTCTTAGTAAATATAGCCAAAATCTACAGGAAGAATGGCAAGAAGCTGCCTTTTTCGTCGACTTTCGGACAGCATTCAACACTATTCCTAAGAAAAATCTCTTCTACAAGCCTTCCAATTATGGAATCTCTTCAAAAATAATGGCAGTAATCAGAGCAATGTATACAGAAAACGTGGCACGGGTGTGGGATGGAAAACAACTTTCCAATGAGTTTAAGACCTCAAAAATGTGTTCTACATAAAGGATATAAAAACTTAGTGAGAAGCGGTGTAGTGCTTAGTAGAAAATCCATTCCTGGTCTCAAGTATGTTGACGATATAGTCTTCCTTGCTGAATCTATAGACGAAAATGTCGCTGATGAGAGAATAGACTTCAGTGCTATTGCATAGTCTGGAACCTATCAGTTAATTTATCAAAGTCCAAAATAATGATATTTGATGGTATAGGTAGGTAGAAATGGCAATCTCGAGGCAACCTAGCCTGAGATCCAATTAGCGCTTTAGTGCGCCGCGCCGTTTTGATACCAAAAACTCGTTTGAACTGTGATTGAACGGGACAGATTTATAGAGAAGCTTCATAGCGATTATGTTAGAACCATTTTGTCGCATTGAGAAAAAGGATTAGGTCTCTAATCTTTGTCTCAGATAGCTCATCAAGTTCGCGAAAGAATGCTTTTCCAAAGTATTTCATTCTAGTGTTTTCCAAAGCAGGACATTTGCAGAGGAAATGGATTATGGTTTCACTTTATCTTTGGTCACTACAACTACGGCAAAAGGTGTTGTAGGAGGTACCCAACTTCTCCGCATGAACTCCTATAGGCCAATGTCCGGTACAAACAGCAACATTCCTGGCTATATCTTGCCTTGGCCTGCATAGAAGATCGTTTGTACGGGTTTTATAAAATTGCTCCACCTTCGGTTTGATTCAATTTGGTAGATAAAAAAGATTTTACCCTTCATAGCGCCAAGAAGAATATTAACCATTTCCGCAAGTGAGCTATGAACGGCCCGTTCATTTCCCACGATACCACTATAGCCCGGAACCCAGATCAGGGTGACACCGAGGTTAATATTCAGGCTCGCAAGCTCATCGCGCCATTGCTGCATCAATTTAGATGAGTATGTGGCCGAGTTAAAAGCTTTGACAGCTGCCTGACTGTCTGTAAAGATAGCCGCATTTCGGTTTTGGTTTGGGTTTTGTTTAAGTATCTTACATGCCTCCCTTATTGCCAGCAATTCAGCCTGAAAAACGCTAGCAAAGTCAGGAAGCCTAAAGGATTGGGCTACATTTAAGGACTCAGAAAAGATCACAAAACCAACTCCGCACTCCATTTGAGCCGTCAGTAAAGATGGTTGTGTCGAAACCTATCGACACGATGTCATCCTCCCAATCTTCTCTGGATGGGAAAATAACCTTAAAACCCTTACAAAGGCTCAAAGTAGGAGTGCTGTAGTCAGTGTATACCGAGATAATATCAGAGTGAATAAATTTCGTTGTGTTGCTGTGACCATAAGATTTTAACAACCAGCTGTTTGATTCCTTCAGCCTAATAGCGCTGTAGGAACCTATGTATTTAATAAAAAGGTCGATTGGTAGAAGATCTAAAAGAACGTTCAAACGTTGGGCAAGTACGCATGCCCTATGTGGGTCCCACGCAATTTTGTTCTCTGAACCTTCTTAAGCTTATCAATATTAAAGGCTTTGCTAAGAGCAGGCCACCACACAATCGACACATATGTAAAGATTGGACGTACTACGGCTGGGTACGTCCATAAAATTATCTTCTACTGAAGTCCCCACTTTTTGCCGAAAGTTTTGCTGCAGGCGTAGAAGGAAACACAGGCCTTCTTAACCCGGTAATTCAATATTTAGTTTCCAGTTTAGTTTATAGTCGAGTATAACTCCCAAATATTTTTCACTGGAAGACAATGTTAGGATTTGACCGTTGAGTACAGGTAGCGTGGCCCAGTTGCTTTTTTCAAAGCTGACTCCGTGATTTCACTAATCACGGATGTGTACTTTCCTGACACCAATAGCACCAAATCATCCGCATAGGCTACCGCCTTCACTCCACATCTCTCTAATTTCTAAATGAACGAAGCCGATAAGTAATTAATATAATAGTCGAAATTGATAATTGTGAGTATTTAAATGTAAAGTGCTAGTCCAATTTCACTTAAATCCCTTTTTCCAAGATCATGGAAACGCTGATCAACTTTCAGCTTAAGGAATATCATGAAGAACGGAAGCTTCTTAATGACCGGCAGTATGGCTTTCGTTGCAATAGCTTATTTTTTTATCTTAACGAATAGTGAAACAAATCTTTACATCGTTTTGGAGAAAGTAAGATTATTGCACACGATATTTCAAAGGCATTTGTTAGAGTTTGACACCAAGCTATCTTATCAAAAATTCGTGCTTTTAGTATTTTTGAATCCCTTCTTCGTTGGGTCAGAAATTACCTTTCGGACCGTTCAATTCAAGTAGTCTTGGACGGGTTCAAATCTGATATCCACAAAATAAACGCTGGTGTGCCCTAGGGCTCCGTTTTGTCTCCGAATCTCTTCCTCATTTTTATAAATGATCTTTTGTCTGAAACTTCTAACCCACTAAATTGTTTCGCTGATGACAGTACCCTCAGCTTTTCATATTCGTCTTTAGATTCTCATCCTTGTTCTTTGGATGTAGACTACCAACGGCAGCATTGTACAATGGGGAATCAAAAACCGTGTAGAATTTAATGCTTCGAAAACTCAATGCTGTCTTCTATCGCAAAAGCGTAACTCTCCCCCATAAGTGAAACTTGCATCGAGGAAATTGAACACCTATCAGTCCTTGTTATGTGCATCACAAACCACTTGTTGTGGAGTGATTACATGTTTGATATCGCCAAAAATCCTGCTAAGTGTTTAAGTTTTCTCCGACGATCTGGCTATAATTTATAAAGCTTGAGTACAATTCCCAAATAGGTGCGTCTTTAACACACTTGAGTCTTTTGGACAGAATTCAAAAGAGAGCTCTTATAATGATAGGTGACTGTTGTCTTACTGAAACTTTTGCATCTCTCGAGCACGGTCGTAAGGTTTCATGCCATTCATTATTTTATCGCTACTTCCATAAGCAATGCTCTAATAAAATAGCCAGTTGCATTTCTCCGCTCAAACAATTCAATCGTAATATTCGATCTTTTAGGAAAGCCCATCAGTTTTCCCTTGAGCCCAATTTTGATCGTATTGTAAAGTACAGAGATTCTTTTTTTAGTCGCACTACACGAATGTGGAATGCTTTACCAGACTCAATATTTCAAACTCATTACAATGTGCAGTCATTTAAAACCAATGTGATTTGGTATCTCCTTTCAAACCCTAGCCTTCCTTCTAAATTACCCGCACTCATTATAAGGGTACAGAGATTATTTTTTTAGTCGCACTACACGAATGTGGAATGCTTTACCAGACTCAATATTTCCCACTCATTACAATGTGCAGTCATTTAAAACCAATGTGATTCGGTATCTCCTTTCAAACCCTAGCCTTCCTTCCTAATTACCCTCACTCATTATAAGGGTATTCATATCCCCGTGATTGCGCGTATAAAATAAAAAAAATGTTAGATTATTTTGTTAACTAAAGACTCAATTGCCTATCGATTTTTAATCAAATACTAATATCAAGGGTCCTTCTTATGAAAAATATAAAGGAGTTCTTTTGAGCTCTTTTTATTTAAATTTTCAGCATTAATTGATATTCACTTTAAACATGCCAATTTTTTGATGAAACACCAATAACATTGAATATCTATATATTTTCTAAACCAGCAAATCAGCACTTATCGATTTTTTGATTGTTGATTGTATGTTTCTAAAAACATAAACCCAACCCTAACCATAACCAAAATCCACTTCAAACCCCCCGCCTTCTCTCTCCATACCAATTTTGTGATGATGTACGCGACGCGTAACGTTGTAGAAAGTGCAATTATACAAGTTTACCATTAAATCGGATATGACTTTTCACCTGCTCGTCCGTTCAATCCTAAAAGCTTAACTTTGTGGTTTATTACTGCCATCTATTTTATGCTGCTATGTGCTGTGCTGTTTTGTGCAGTGCATGCTCTACTTTAGAATGCGGTTCCCAACCTACGATGTTTTTGGGGGTTTCGAAACATTCAGAATACTCTAGTGAACTCGAAATGGAAATTAATTTTTAATCGAGGCTGAAAGAAAGAAAAAATCAATAGATGACGAAGTTACATGCAATTTGTTGTAGGACCTTTCCAAAGTCGCGGTTATGAAAGGGATGTGTGTAACCACCATTAGACCTGACCTTCACAATGCAAAAAAAATGTAAAGTTAAACCTTTAAATAACATACTTCACGGTTATAATAAAATAACGATTTTTTGGTTGGTTTTTGATTTGATTTTTTTTTTTGTGATTTAAGGGATAATTTTCAATACTCCTTAACTTGACAAAAGCGCCTCTCTTTTCATATGTAACATCTTATCGAGGAATTATTGTGGCTATATACTCACATAAATGTAATTGATATCATCACTCTAAAGAAAGCTTATAATAAAGGATTACTTGGGGTACTATATTGAGAAGAAAGGATATTGATAATACTCTGTGAGTGATTGCATTCAATAGAATATTGTAAACGGGCTTTTTGATTAATTGATGCATCGAAGTTGATCTTAATTGAAAGACAGATGAATGGTGTGGCGTTGCGTGGAATTCATATTCGATGGCTTAAGTTGTTTCTTGAGAACAAATTGGTAATTATGTTACTGGAAAAGTGATTGACCGTAATCCATATAGTCGTATATTTCGGACCATGCAATTATCTGATGTGTATATTAATCATTTAGAAATGAAATTGTTTAAATTAAAGATAGCAGTTACAGCCAAATTCAATTTAACAAAACGATTGCATGGCTGATTCGCGCAAACTCCTGTATCCAAAAATTTTGTTTAAAAACAGAAAATGCATTTAATGATTTTAAAATATATCAGCAAAATAAGTTTATCTTCAAAAATTTAAATGTTGATGGAATATAGATGAAAAGGACGAAGGGTTGCAATATTGGTAAGAAAATCTTTTCAACATTCTTTAGTCTTATTGCCTTTTTGCATAGAAAATATTGGAATTGAACTTAGATTAGGTAACGATAGAACTATTAACATAATTTGTGAATACTTTCGAAGAGACTTTTTATCAACATTAAAGAGACAGCACTTAAAATATAATTTAAGCTTTGTCGGTGGTGGTTTGAACTGCAGACAAAGAGATTGGGATTGTATTAGAACTAATTTCTCTTTGGGCAACATACTATTGGATCTTACTTTCCATTGTTGCTGCCATCAAGTTCTTCAGTTTAAGACCTTTTTGTCACTAAAAATGCTAACACTGTGCCTATAGTTTTTGACGAACTTCCTTTTGATCATAACCATAAAATATTAAATGTTCTTCATCCTTTGAATGTAATAGAGGAATATTATTTTCATTTGAAAAAATACTAACAATTTTTAAACGCCCCCACAGAAGAGAAAGACTACATCATCAAATATATTATGTTCTTCAAGCTCTTAGACAAAACATATAAGCAGTGTCCTAGCTACGGTATTAAAATTGTCCTGGGCGATTTTATTGCCAAGTTAGGAAGGGAAGACATCTTTGGTGGAATATTCGGGAAGAACAGCCTGCACGACAACACTTCCGACAACAGATTCAGGCTCATTGATTTTGCTGTGGGGCGAAATGTCATGCTAGCCAGTACGCATTTTCCACACCTCAACATCCACAAAAGAACTTGGACATCTCCAGATCAATCTATAGTCCATATTGCGATCGACGCCAGATACGCTTCCAGCATCATGGATGTACGAACTTTTCGAGGAGCTAACATCAACTCGGACCACTACCTCATTGAAGCCAAGGTAGCACTTCGGGTTTCCAGACCCAAGACAAAACAAGGAGGTGCTGGGAGAAGGTACAACGTCGAACTGCTACAATCGCCAGAGATCGTTGAATCTATTTCCGACCGAGTTAAAAGTAACCTCTCTCGAAGTTCTCTGCTGCCAACACAATGTATCGAAAACCAGTGGCAACATTGCCAAGATGCAATTAGAGAAGTCGCCTCTGATATGCTGCGTTTCAAGCAGCCACCAACAAGGAACCTCTGGTTTGATGAGGAATGTCGGCAGGCAAATGCAGCCAACAACAGGCACGCAAAATGGCGCTGCATAAAAGGACGAGAGCTGCTCATGAGCTCTATGAGCAGAAGAGGCGAGAGGAACACCGATTTCTCAGAAGGAAAAAGGGAGGACATGAGAAGCATGCGGTCGAAGCTGTTGAGAGGTTTAAAAGCAGGAATGAAGTTCAAAAGTTTTATGAACAGGTTAAAAGAAATTCACAGGTATCTAAATTTAGAACCAAAGGCAGCAAAGACGAAAGTGGAAACATCATAGTGGAACCGCAGTTAATGCTGAGGATATGTAAGGACCACTTCTGCAGACTGTATAACGGCGACGAAGAACTAAATTCCGCTGTCTGGCAGGATGATCCATTCAAAATAGACGACGAAAGCCAACAATCCCGTCCTCCCGAATTAGACGAAGTAAAGTTTGCCATATCTAAGCTGAAGTCTAATAAAGCCGCTGGAGCTGATGGCTTGAATGTCGAGCTCTTAAAAGCAGCTGGAGATAAGTTGGTTAATAGCATGCACCAACTTACCAACTTATCTGTAAGATATGGTTGGAAGAAAGCATGCCCGATGAATGGAAACTCAGTATTATTTGCCCGATCCTGAAAAAAGGAGACTCTAAAAACTGCACCAACTATAGAGGAATCAGTCTACTTAAAATCCCCTATAAAATTTTCTCTGCTGTAATATGTGAACGTCTTAAGCCCATCTTCAACAACCTGATAGGTCCTTATCAGTGTGGTTTTAGACCAGGAAAGTCCACAGTTTATCAAATATTGGCATTACGGCAGATCATGGAAAAAACCAAAGAACACCAAATCGACACCCACCATCTTTTCATCGATTTCAAGGCCGCATATGACAGCATCTACAGGACGAGCTGTATAAAGCCATGTCTTGTTTTGGCATCCCTGCCAAACTCCTCCGTTTGTGCAGGATGACCATGGAGAATTCACGCTCCTCCATAAAGGTTGGAAACAACTTAACAGAACCTTTCGATGTCAAAAAAGGTTTTTAGATAACGTGATGCGCTGTCAAGCGATTTTTTTAACATCGTGCTTGAAAGAGTAGTGCAGAGCCCAAAGGTCAACACTAGAGGCACTATCTTTCAAAAGTCTGTCCACTTACTAGCATATGCTGATGGCATTAACATAGTCGAAAGAAGTTAGCGTGATGTCAATGGGGCTTTTGTGAGTATTAAGGCAGAGGTGGCAAAAATGGGTTTAATGGTTAATGAGGGCAAAACAAAGTACATGCTGTCGTCAAGAAGGGATATACAACACCGACGTCTTGGTCAATACGTCAACATCAACAGACATAACTTTGAGGTAGTCAAGGACATAACTTTGAGGAGATTAGGACTACCTAATCTCCACTGTAAACGTAGAAAACAACACCAGCGCTGGAGATCAAATGCAGAATAACTCTTGCTAACCGCTGTTTCTTTGGACTAAGAAAGCAATTGAGTGGTAAAGTTCTCTCTAGAGGGACCAAAAGGTTGCTGTAAAAGTAAAGTCAATTTTTAAAGCAGATTTAAAATTAAATCTGATCTGATCTGAATCTAGAAATATTCCTCACAAAATTGACAATGCTAAAACGAAAGAAAGTTTTAAAGATTACTCTGGTCAAATTCTTTGCTCAATAGATTCTTCTGTACCGAAGTTATTGAAAAAGCATTATTTTAGGAACATTCTTGATTATATTTTGCAAAATATTCGTGATAGAAATGCTATCAAAAGACAAAAGGCAACGAAATTTTTTGTCAGTACTTTAGCATCACTTGAAGTACTTCAATATACTCATTTCTATGGAAGTTCAAAAAGATCGAAATACCCGATTTAAACACGAACTTAGGCAGTTACAGAAAAATGAATCACCTTTCTGGAACATTGTTTAAATTATAAAAATTAATTCTTATGCTTAGAAATTCTAATGAGGTCCTTTATACTGATAGTGAAAAAGCGAATGCTTTAGAGTTCAGGAAAAACATGAAGTATCCCAACAGCTAAGTTATTTAGATACTACAAGCCTGGAAGACGATGTCGCTCATAGAATTGTATCTTTTTTAACAGAAAAAAAACCAAACGTTTTTGTTGATGATGTTTCCACTATAATAAAGAAGTTGCAAGTAAGGAGTACCGAAAGACTTGAGAAGATACAAAAATATACTTCAGGAAGAAAGTATCTGACCTTTAATATCAACGTCTGTCTAAAAAACCAATACTTTCCTGAGATTTCAAAAATAGCGAAGGTCATACTGATATTGAAATCTGGGAAAATCCTGGTAGGCGAAGGACGATAAGTCTTTGAGTAAGGTGTAAGAGAAAGTATTTTAGGAGTCGACAGAGTACCTCCTTAGGATTTCTAACAAAAAATGTTGTTCATTGTTCTGAAAGAAGATCTACAGGTATGGCCCTATTAGATATAGAAAAAGATTTTGACTTTTGTTTGGCAAAGATAAAGCTCTTATTAACAAATTGGAAATATTAGCGATTCCAAATTTTCTCATAAAAATAATTAAAATTTGTAACAGGAAGATATACTTAAGGGTACTTTAATAAAAATAAATCCGTGTTAATTAATATTCAGGGTGTATATAATGTCCACATTTCTGTGAAGCAGGGACTTATGCTGATGGTACTTGCATACTCTCTTCTCATGAGTTTGGTCTCAATATTGTGACCAATTTTCAAAATGCATTTGAAATTTTAATGAAGGTGCTTGAAATGTAATATTAAACTTTTTTCCGAGAAAAAGAAAGCGATTGTTTGATTCAAGTAACGAGCTGGAAGTCAACGGTACTTGTATAAAATGGGGGCTTATTGGGCTATATCAAGGAATAAACCTTGACAAGCTGCTTAACTTGAAAGAATAGTGTGGTAAACATTTTGGAATTGAAATTGTATATCCCATTATAAAGAGAAAATCTTTTATAAAGTGTTGAAAATTAGATTATTATACAAATGGTTGTGTGTTAGAATATCAGGAGTGGGGTAATTTCGCAATCTCCCATATTAGAAAAGCTCCAAGCGTGTCGAAACACTTGAGTTGGACAGATATTTACTTATCTGTTTATTTAATATTGTATTCAAAGTAAATGTAACTTATTTGTTACTTTAAGTGTTTTATGTTTTTAAATTTTAAGAGCATTTTTTAAATGAATGTTGAATGCATATAATTTAAATAACAATGTTTCGAAGCATTTCTGGTATACACTTAAAATTTTTGACCTATTTTTGAGAAGATATCAGTATGGGCCACAACCCAGTTTCCTTTGCTAATATCTTTTTTGACCCTTCACTCATTTCATGAAAAGAATCAAAACCACCAAAAATATCCCAAACAGTCGAATAGTTCACTCATAATAATTACAAAACCAACATCAAAGAACCATTTTCAATTGAAACCATATCTTCAAAACCTATAACCATAAATTTTCATTTCATTTTAACCTTTTTTTTAAGCCCTAGATGTGTAAAAACCAAAAACGTTGGCCCCTTTTTCCATGATTTGAAAGTGAAAGAAACATCAAGTTCAACAAATTAAGTGCTGACTAAAAGCAAATGGCTAAACAAATCAATACACATCCAAAGAGTTCAATTTCAATCCATACATCAATCAAAGAATAAATAAAAGAAAAACAATTGATTCCAATATTTATGTGTGTTGTGTATCACATCAATAGGAAAGAAAACCATCCCCTAAATTGATTTTGTTCTTTACACCAGCCACAAAACCCCAACTTGTACCCCAAAAATTCTATTCTCACAATAATGGTGGTTGGTTTTTGAGAATGAAAAAGCATTTTGTCTATGCAGACATCAGAGTGGGTGTGGAAATGATGGGAAAAATTCTAGGAGCTCCATTGAGATACGAAAAGAGTGGCAAGTTGAAGTTTCACAAATCACAAAAGTAATTTATATCCTTAACCCAAGGGTAACCAACTGAATAAATATTTATAAAACTCTTTATTTCACTTTTCTCTTTCTGTTGGTTTCTCTTTTGCACTTTCTTTTAATATCCTTCTGACAGGGTTAAAAATAAATGGTTTTAAAAATAAAATGTTTTGGTTTTGCAAAGGACCAAAAAAGAATAAAAAAGCTGAAAAGAAATATTATCACAAAATGAAGAAACCTATAAATTGCAGTGATTTAGAAAATACATGTACACAATTTGGTAGTTTTCAAATTGACTTTCTCAGCAGACAATTCTAAAAACAATAATTTTTCCACAGAAATTTTCTATTTCTATAAGAAAATAGGAATTTCGTTATTGGGAAGAAATAAAAGTTTAATTAAAAGTCAATTTAAGGATAAAAAAGTTTTTGTTTTATTTTTTTTTAATGGAACACCTTCTGTGCCACCGATAAAAATAAGCTCAATTCTCGTTAAGTCAGAGTTCATCATTATCCCAAAATAATCTTTGAAAAAGAGAAAAAGTTTATAAGTGGTTTTATCTAAAGGACGAAAGAAAAAAAAGAAACCAACTCTTAGAAGCTTTAGCTATGTCACCATTTTGTGGATGATTATTTTTCCTAATTTCGAGTAAACCAAATATAAAAACAATGAAAATCCTGTTGACTGTGATGTGATGTGTGATCCTTTATCTATCGTCATCGCCTCATCATGAGGATGATAATCAGAATTGCGGTTCACTTGGATATCCTTATGAGAAACGTATATCTTCAACTCGCTCCTTGAATGTTGTATGGAATGTAAAGGAGTCGTCGTGTGGTGTGGTGTGGTGTGTGTCACTCCAATCATCATCTTATTTTCCTGTCATCTTAAGTATGAACAATTTTATATTTTCATTTCTTTTTTTTCATTTTTGAAAAAAGGAAATTCCAATACCCTCCTCTTCTTCGGTCGACGTCGTTCTCATCGCCGTTGTCGTGGTAGACGTGAAGTCAACATTGCTGAAGTTCTCAGCTCTTTTCTCAACGTGATTACACTTTAACCTCAATATGCTTTAGGCAAAGGATAACGACGAGACATCCTAACAACACGTATAGTTCCGTCCGTCGCGTCCGTCCGTTTGTTGGTTGGTTGAGTCCTGTTGACGTCGTCTTCGTCGTCGTCAACATCGTCATCCTCGTCGTCGTCGTTGTTATCGTTTTATTTTTATTTGTTTGATGGCCTAGAGCATAAGGAAGGCGATCATTTTTTAAAAGGACGAGAAGTAGAAGAGAAGGAAGACGATGATGACGAGAGTAAATTACTTTTAGGATAGGCACTTGGGTTTATGAATTTTCATGTCCTGACATCATAACGATGACTGGGTTGGTTATGATGGTTGGTTATAATATGAGAGTGAAAAGAAGCTACGACGCTACGTATACGGTACGTAAGGATATTCCATCATACGCATAGAATATTATTATGAATGGGATATGGTGTCATTGTCGATGGCGAAATTTAGAAAGTTATGCGGCGTCAAATGATGTTGAAATATTTATAAAAGCTTTGAAAACTACAAATACCTTTCTTGAAATAATGAATCAACGAAACGGAGGGAATAGTTTTGATGTTCTTTTTTTGTTAGGGTTCATTTATATTTCGTAGATTGGTATTTGATGAGAAATTAGATAAAATATTTAATTTTTTGCTATAGAGTGAAAATATTTTGAAAAGAAGAAGTTCAACATGTTTTTACTCCTATAAAAAATCTAAAAAAAAAGTTAACTGTTATTGAAAAATGCTTTTAATGGGATTCTCTTGTGATATGAATAAGAATTTTGATTGTATTATTTTCTTTGGAAAAAATTTGTGTTGTTCTTCAACGTTTATAATACAACACTTTTAAGATTATTTCTTTGTGAAATTCATGTACACGTTCTGAATTTTTAAAGCATTTAAATCCGGATTCTATCCAACATTACGATAAATAAATATCATTGAGTAAGTAAAGGGTGATTTTTTAAAAGCTAAAGGAAAATTGTTCAAAAAACCCATATGAAATCTTTATTTGAATCGACAGTATGGTCCAAATAACCTAATGTTTTGAAGATTATTTCATGCAAATATTGACCTTGACTATGCCTCAAATGGTCCACCCAATGCTTCAATGTTGTCTTCCAATGCGTCAGTTGAAGCAGGCTTGTCTGTATAGATATGATTTTTAACATAGCCCCACAAAAAATAATCTTAAGGCATTAAATCGGACGATCTAGGTGGCCAATTGAACGGTCCTGAACGTGAAATAAAATTCTCACCCAACTCGCTCCGCAATAAGTTCAATAAGTGCGCGTGCTCTGTTGTATGTGGCACCGTCTTGTTGAAAACACTTTTATGCAAGTCAAGTTCTTGAATTTTGGCAAAAACGAAATGGATATAATCTCACGGTAGCGCTCACCATTCACAGCTATGTTAAGATTCGCATCATCTTAAAGACTACGGTCCAATTATAAACCGCACCAAACTGTGACTTTTTATGAAAGCATTGGTAGCTCTTGCAATTCTTCTGGCTGATATTAACTTTAAAATCGATAATTCTGCTTATTTACGTACCCATCGGTTAAGGCCAACTTTCCAAGAGCCCATTCACCATTTACGTTGCAGTAGGTCGTTCGGCTTTAATTTTTGCACCAGCTGTATTTTGAAAGGCATCACACCTAAATCCATCCGCAAAATTTTCCAAGTTGTGGAGTAACTGAGACCCAATTGCTACGAACGTAGACGAATCGATAGTTGATAGTCATTAATAACACTGAAAATACAGCTGCGATATTTTCTTCGGTTCGCATTCTATGTAAGCGTGTTGGTGGTTTAATGTCAATAATATATAATATAAATGTGATTGGAAATTTAGTCAAAACAGCCCGAATAAACGCTTCAATGGGTCGATTAAACTGATCATAAAATGGAAGAAGCGCGCGATGAACTGTCTTAAAAGAGCACGCATTTTAATATTAAAGTTCAATAAAGACGATTTATGCTTAAATTATAGACCAAACTGAAGATGTTTAACAGTAAAACAAAACACAAAACGTGCGTCAGCTGTTTAAACTAGTGTTGCCAAAAAGATAGTAGCTTAAAAATCACCCTTTAGTAGATTTAACAAAGTAAATTAAAGAAAATTCTACTATATCTTTTAAAACAAGGCTCTATAAGCTTTAAAAACATCGATACCTAAATTACTAATTAACAACAATTTAGGAAAATGGATTATCTTATCAAAATGACTTCTTTGGTTATGTAATAGACATTTGGTTATATGGTAAACATTAACGGATTTTATCAAAGTTATCGTTCTTGTAGCTGTTATAAAACTGCTTTTCTTATTAAGGTTACGTGATAGTTTTTACATGGAACTTATTTCCTAAAAAAACTAAGTAGTTCTTACTTGAAACAAAGTAATAACACCCTTATAGCAAATATTGCATTCGTACTCAAGGTTAAATAAATAATAAAAAGAGGCTGGAATGCGACCCACACTGATGACTTCCCATCCCGTCTGTCGATTTGTCTTGCTTAAAAGTTTGTCTATATGTACTCGTATCAATTTTTCCACATTCGCGTACTACTTTTTGTAGATTTTATTTTTAATGAAAAAACGGACTGTTGGATTTTTATTTAAAAATTACTGAATATCGAAAACAATATTTGAAATAAAATAAGTTTGAAAAGCTATTTGGGTCGAAAGTAATTTTTTACCAAGTTTTAGTATTGTTTTTTTTTCGAGTTTAATTTTTTGTAAATAAACTGTCAATTCAATTGTTTTCAAAATTTTATTAAATGTTATAAACAATATTTCTTATAAGTAAAAATTAATTTGAAGCCAATATTTCACATTTTTGAAAAGATATTCGTGTCGAAAATTAATTTTTATCAACTTTTATACATTTTTTTTAAGGTTTTTGATTTTTTGTACAAAAACTATCAATTCGATTTTAAGTACTTTATAGCCAATATCTACAATTTTTGAAAAGATATTTGAGTCGAAAATCAATTTTTACCAACTTTTATACATTTTTTTAAGGTTTTTGATTTTTTGTACAAAAACTGTCAAATCGATTTTTCAAAATTTTAGTGCATATTAACAACAATATTTTTTGAAAGCCACTATCTACAGTTTTTGAAAAGATATTTGAGTCGAAAATCAATTTTTACAAACTTTTATAAATTTTTTTGAGGTTTCTATTTTTTGTAAGAAAACTGTCAATTCGATTTTTCTCAAAATTTGTTCAGATGTCAAAAACATTATTCTTTGTTGCACAAAATTGTTTTGGAGATGAAATAATATTTCAGTCGTAAAATTTTAGAGGTGACAAATTTTTTTTTTCAGTTTTTTTGATTTATAAAAAAATCGTTAAATGGATATTTAAAAAAAAAATATACTTCTTTGATATCACGTAACAGTATATTATATAAAATTTAATTCAAGTCTCTAGCGTTTTTGGTCAGTAAGATATTTAGGGTTAACCAACATTTTCACCTTTTTTTCAAACTGCTATGGTAAAAAAACCACCCACGCAATTTTCTTGAGAGCCTTTTCTGCATTTTTCTGGCTAATTATCTGTACAACAAAATTTATTTTAAATCGATATCTCTTTTGGTTCTTGAGCTATGGGCTACGAAACAATCGTCGCGAACGTACGTACACACGCACGCGCAGACATCTTTCGCTAGGGACCTTGAAACGTCGAGAAATGTCAAAATTTTCAATTTGACAAATCGAACCCATTACAATAACTTCCTATGGGAAGTTAAAAAAAGGTAGAAAAGTCAAGCAATGCGTCAATTGAGTTAAAACTTACATTTTTTAAGACCAAAAATACATACATTCAATTTTGTTGACAGAAAGTTTCCATATCTCAAAAACGGTCAACATTTAAAAAAAAGAATTAATATTAAACGTAAAATGATAATTTATACAAAATTTTAATGTTTAGAGACATTTTTTAATATTCTCTTTCGTTAAAACCCAGTCGTTTATTTAGTTAACTCATATTTATTCGGATTATAACTGTTAAAAACAATTACATTTAAGTCATCGATATAAATGTCTATTACCTCATATTTTATCCTCCTTTAAACTTTCTCGTGCTAGACGAATACCAGTATTCTCTTTAATAGAGCCCAATATCAGCTCTCGTTATATATACTTCGCTTATATTTCACTTGTCATTCAATACTTTAGACAGTATAAGGACATTGAATCCACATTTTTGAATGTTTTAAATTTCTTAAATTTAAGTTAAAAACCTCAATACTTTAAAAATTTTTCAATTCTTTAAGTTAAAGAAATAAAAGAATAAGTTATGATACAACATTCATCGTCTGAAGGACTTTACAAATTCAATAGCACACATACATATATGTCCATTATTTATTCAATATAAAACAACAAATAAAATGTTCAATATTGGAAAATAAACCTTAAGTCCTACATCAATAAATATACTCATTTATTCATTAGGGATAAAATATGTATTTTATACAGTAACATTTATACAAAGCTTCAGGCCAATATAAGTAATAATGTGGACTATAACGACCTTTTGTTTTTTTTGTGTTTTTGTTTACTTCTCTCTCCATTTTTAAGCTTTCATTATTCGTTCTTTAGGCTACACAAAAAAGACTTTTTCATTTGATTGTGTTTTTGAGATAGAAAGACGAAAAAATAACAATAAACTATGACTTTTGTTGTCTCTTAAAATGTTTTGCTATTTTTGGCCAGAAAACTTATTCTAGTCAATATATCTTTCAAATAAGTCACCCTTACCTACCCCTATTAAATATATACATGAACTTGATGAATAACTTTTAGCTTATCGTTATTTCAATAATTTTCTTCATAATACTTTCATAAGTTTTGTAGCCACACCTACAAAAAACTTCATAATCATGTAAAAGATCCTAATAAATCAAACTCTATATAAAGGCAGTTATAGTTTTTGGGAAGTTATTTCCTTCATCAAAAAAACAAAAACAAACTTTTTTATCACTTCTGATATGAATGTTATTTTGTATTCGTTAAGTCGTAACTAATTTGATTTAATTAACGGAATGAAATAAAAATCCAAAGTGAATAATTGATTTTGATAACAAAAAATCGCAGTTAAATATTTTACGGAAATATTATACATCACTCACACATTTTCTAACCAAAGTTAAAAAAAATTATAATAGCAATCTATTAAAATGGAAGTTGATGCGTGTTTGATGGACATAAAGCCACTTCACTGATATATTTTATGTTCATTTTAATTCTTCATATAATTTTGTATTTTATGTGTTTTTTTTTATTATCATAAAATGAATTGTATGTAAAACTAAAAATAATTCAGATTTCAAAATGGAAGTGATTCAATTTACAATTAAATAACACTGTTCGACAAGATTTTTTTACTGGCAATAAAATACAACTTCAAAAATAATGTATCACGTCAGGTTTTTCAGATATTACTTTATGACATTCGAAAAACCACATAAATAATAATTTTTAGGAGTGAGACTTTGTGAGTTTTTGAAGTATTAATAATAATTAAAAAGAGGTTGTGTTGCGACCCACACTGATAACTTCCCATCCCGTCTGTCAATTAGTCTTGCTTAAAAGGTTTGTAGGTTTCGTGTTGGGTAACAAAAGTTGTCAGTTGAATTATTCTTCCAAATTTTAAAATTACAAACAATATTTTCAATATCAAGAAATAGGTCAGTTTGAAAATCTTGTTTTGTTAAATAAAATTTTGGTCAAAAACAATTTTTTTTCAATTTTAGTAACATATCTTAAATTTTTAAAAATTGGATAAATGTAATTAATTTGAAAGATATGATTTCAAATTTGCGCACTACATTTTGTGGATTTTATTTTTTTACCAGAAACGGACTGTTGGATTTTTATAAAAAATTACTGAATCGAAAACAATATTTTCTGTGAAATAAAAAGAGTTTGAAGACAATATTTTTAATTTTTGAAGAGCCATTTCAGTCGAAAGTAAATTTTTACAAAGTTTCAGTTTTAGGTTTTTATTGTTTGTAAAAAAAACTGTCAATTCGATTTTTCTCAAAATTTTCTGAATGTTTAAAACAATGTTCTTATGGGTGGAAAGTAGTTCGAAGCCATGAAGAGACGTTTGTATCCAAAATCAAGTTTTATCAACTTTTAGTAATATTTTCTTAGGTTTTTATTTTTTGTAAGAAAAACTATCAATTCGATATTTCTCAAAATTTTCTTGAATGTTTAAAATAATATTTTGTATAAGTGAAAATTAGTTGCACCCCATAATCTCAAGGGTTTGAAAAGATATTTAAATCGAAATTCAAGTATTAATAACTTTGAGTAAGGGTTTTTTAGGTTTTTATTTAAAAAAAAAGGTCAATTTGATTTTTATCAAAATTCTACCAGACGTTTAAAATGTTATTTTTCGATGCACAAAATTGGTTTGGAGATAAAATCATTTTTTGTTCGTTAGTTTTCCAAGTGTCACATTTTTTTCAGTTTTTTTGATCGCCTTATTGGATTTTTTCAAAAAATTTATTGGTTTGGTATCACGCTACAAAATATATATCAAATTTAAGAACGACAATGACCTTCCGAGTCCGAAACTCCAAAGAACCAAAGAGAACAGAGACGTACTCAGGACAGCGCATATAGATCCAGAAGGAGCCATCTTTGAAGATGACTTTTACATATAATTGAAGATCTGAAGGAAAAAGTGGAGGCGGTGGGACCTGTTTTCCAGCAAGTGTACAAGGTGAATGTTATCATTCGCCCCAACCACGACCTGGAAAACAGAGTCCTACTTAACCACTTTTCACTTCGAAATGAAATGACGCAATGGCGATCTGAGAACCGCGGTTTCATGCGGTTCAATGACGATTCCTTGGCAAATGCCATAATCGCCGAGCAAACGGGAGCAAGTCCCTTGTTAGTGACGAAGGTTGAGCTTCAGCTCATCTTCAATTCAATAAAAAATAAAAATTCAGCAGGTGTCGATGGTATATCCATTAACCGATGAAGGCAATTGACAATTACACCACACTCTTTAATAAAGCATATTATTCAGTGCATTGGAAGGCCGCTCTGATTCATCCTCTCCCAAAAAAGGGAAAGGACAACTCCAACCCGTCAAATCTTCGGTCGATAAGAGTCTTCTTCCGAGTATCAGCAAAATTTTTGAAAAGATCATTAATAGCGCTCTGACTAAATGGGTTGGGGACAACAAAATAATTCCGGATAAACAGTTCGGGTTCAAGGCGGGTCATGACACAATTCATGCTGCGGCTAAACTCGTTTCTGATATCCAATGAAATAAGTCAAAACAACAATGCACAGGTGCTGTTCTGGTTGATTTGGAAAAGGTCTTTGACACCGTATGGTTAGAGGGTCTTTACCTAAAACTGAGTAGGCTTGACATAAGCAAGCCATTGTTATATATACTTTATGATATGCTTAACGGTAGAAAGTTTGTTGTCAAAAGTGGCAATGTAACTTCTCCCACAACATTCTCAATTAAAAATGGTCTTCAACAGGGAGCGGTGGATTCGCCGATTCTCTTCAACATTTACACCAGCGATCTGATAGGTAGTCTTACAAAGGCAAAGGTTGAAGTTATAAGAATTCTCTTGCAGCGTAATTTTGATAAGATTCAGTGATATTTAGACGACTGGAAACTGAAAATAATTGTCCAGAAGTCGGAGACAATTCTGTTCCGGACTCCGTTGGCTAGGGCCACGAGGGATACGTGCAAGAATTGGCGCAAAATGGTCATCGTTGATCTTTACGGGCAGCTATTAGCGAACAAAAGTGTAGTGAAGTACCTCGGTATCTAGTTAGATCAGTATTTATATTTCGACAGACATATTAATGCTGCTTTGACCAGGTCTAGAGGAGCCTTTGCTCTGACGAAACGGCGGTTTGACTCCAGAGTGAAGGTAATTTGCTACATGGCCCTCATACGGCCGATGATCGTTTAAGGTTGTCCTATGTGGTTTAACGTTGCTCCTTCCCAGATGGAGAAGTTTCGAGTGTTCGAGCGGCAGTGTTTACGACGGCCGCGGCGGTGCACCGGCTTATATCGAACAGCCGAATCTTCTTACGTGCATTACTATTCCAACGTGGTCCTATACAACGGGACTCGAATCAACAGAATTGACAATTTCGTGATAAAACTCGTTCGAGGCCACTTGCAAGAGCTATGTCTTCGACCAACAATTTAATTTTCGGAGCGTTCTATCCGAACGACCAGTATTTTAAAAGTGCACGCCTGAGACTCTTAATTCCACCAGAGGTATTCCTCTTTTTAGATAGAAGCGGTCTGATAAAGGGAAGATTGGCAGTTCCGCTAATCTACCACGTCAGACGAAGAACCGTTGATAGGCGACTAATGTACAATCGGGACGTCATGGCACAAGGCGGAGCAGAATTCCTTCGGTTCTGTGCTGTGGTTGTTCTTGTTTTAAGTAGTTCATAGGTAGAATAGGTAGTTTAAGTTAACTTTAAGTTTTATATTAAGGACCTTATTTAAAGTAGTTTTTAAGTAAAAATAAAAAAGGATATTGATATTAGTTTTTTTAAATTTTCTAATGAATACAAAAATAAATAAAATTGAATTAAAGTTAACATAGATCTTAGGGCCGAACGGCATTAGAATTAAGTATTATTTTTAAACTTAGAGTGTCCGTATGGGACCAGTAAGTTAGTTGTAAGTTATGACTAATTTGGCTAGTTTTATAAATTTGTATCTAGCTTTAAGATTGAATTAATGAAAATGAATTTAAAAAAAAAAATATTAAATTTAATTCAAGTATTAAGCGTCATTGGTTCGTGAGATATTTAGGGTTAACCAAAATTTTCATTTTTTTTTTAAACTGCTATGGTAAAAAAACCACTTACGACGACGAAAAAAACCTCGCTAACCTACGGACACACGCACGCTCAGGCGTCTTTCTAAAAATTGACTCTAGGGATCTTCAAACATCGAGAAATGTCAACATTTTTAATTTGACAAATCGGACCCAGTATAAGTGCGTTGGAATGTCATGCGAGAGGCTCATACAAATTGTTTAAACCTAGTGGTTATTCTTTTACATATCGTGCTTTAAGAGAAGATTTTGGTTTACATAATCGTCCAACTACGCAAGCAATTGGCAAATTGGGAAGAAATTTTATGAGACAGGAAAGTGTTGCCGAAAACCCCTATTTTTCGATTTCTCTTCATTATTAGGAACTAGGACTGTCTTACGGCACATTATGACGTATTTTGCATTTTTATCTACACCTGCACAACAACTGAAGCCAGCTGATCATTCATAACGCCACCGTCGTAGATACGTCGAATGGGTGCTTGCAGTGGACGGCTATTTTTCAAACAAAATTTTCTCCAGTGCTGAAGCACATTTCTCATTCGGTGGATATGTTAATAAACAAAACTGTCGTATTTGAGGTTCTGAGAATCCTCCTTAAAGAGGCTATTACATTCACAAAAAGTCGTCAAGTTATGGCTATTTGTCAAAAAATGGTCGAAAATTACCTCAAAATAATAGATGCGTGGTAATTATTTGAATGATGTGTCCAAGTTCAAACTTTATAATAAAATACTAATATCATTTAATACGTGTTTTATTTAAGTTTACTTTTGAAACCAAAAAAATGATAACCCTTTATATTAAAAAATAGAAAATAATGTTGAAAACGAGTATTTTTAAGACTTTCGGAAATTGTTAAAATAAAAGTTTGGATTCGAAATCAGCTCTAAAAACAAAGTCCAAAACATATTTTTTAAATTTAAGAGAGTATTTATTGTTAAGAGATATTTTTAGTTTTAACTTAGATTCAAAATCCACGTTTTTGGTTGGTTTTAGCATTTTAAATAGTCATATTTTAAAAATCCGATCTTTAAAAAAAAATGTAGGGCATCTTAATCCTTCACAAAAGTAATTTTGTCAATCAGTTTAATCAGACCTTAAACTAGTTTCTAAGGTGGACATGATATTGGTTTTGATGTTTAGTGAATTTTGAGAAAAAGCCCTAAATATGTTTCTTATCTCGAAGGACTTAAGTCATGTTCTGTCTCAAAATATATAAGAAAGTGGGAGTAAGTCGAGTATAACACGAAAGGTTAATTGATATTGGCTAACGTATTTGACGATTTTTGAAATATGTCAAAATATGTTTCTTGTATCGTAAGATTTAATTCATTTTTTATTACCAAAGTTATAATAAAGTTAAAGTAAGATGAAAATATTACGTGAAACTAAAACTAATACAGAGTTCCTCCCGTTTTTACCTGTTTTTGATGTTGGAATCATTTTGACTCAAAATTAAATTAGATGTTAAGGTGATGTTTAAGGTGCTTATATTATTGGCTTAAGTTTTTGTTGAATTTTTATAATATAACGATATTTATTCATTACCACTTGTGATTTAAGTCGTGCTCTATTGGTAAAGTTATAAAAATGTGGGAGTAAGTCGAGAATAATACGTAAAACAAAACATAGTTCAGAACTCCTCCTATTTCAACCAGTTTTTGATCTTCCGGTCATTTTGATTCCCATGCGAAAAAATAAACTTAGAAAAAAAAACACGAAAATGTGTTTCTTGTCTCGAAGGACACTTCAGCTGGTGTTTAAGTTTATCCTTATATTGGCTAAATTGTGTGCTGAATTTTTAAAATATGACGAAATATGTTCTTTGTCTCTTAGGAATTACATAAGTCATCTTTTGTTGTCAAAGTTATTAGAGTTGCTGTTATCTTACTACATCCTAATGTAATAAATTATTAATGTGCCAACAACCCCCTAAACGATGCAGTCTTGTCAATAAAACATCAATAAGTCAAAAAATAGAACTTATGAGTATATGGGGATTTCCAAAACACACTGATAAAGGGACAAGTTCATTCATATATCATATTGCGCGGAGTTTTCGCAAGAAGGTTTTCTGCTGGTTCGATGTCAAATGTGAATAATAAAAATGGTTTATTTATTACGGAGTGATTTTGCTGAATGTTTATTATATTATTTGTGTGTTACCAAATGATTAGATGTTATCACCTTGTTTCTTTTTTTTCGGTGACCTAGCCTTTTTCTGTGAATTGAAGTGTGAATAATAAAAGCGAGGGTCTAGGAAAAGGTTAGGTATACGCCTACGTAATCCTGATGGTTGTTGGATATACTGTGAAATATAATATAGTCAAAATATTTGAGCTTGTCAAACGATGGGTTGTTTTGGTCGGAAGCATGAAAGGCTGTTTCACAGAGATTTGAAGCTATTTACGACATAAATAAACGTTAAAATATGGTTGAATTTCACGTGGACTTAAATGCGATTTTATGTTTATTATTATTATTACGTATTTGCCATAGCTGTAGGCAATGAAAAAGAAACGTAAATAGAGGTTTTGGAATATTGAATTCTCCGGAAGTAATTTAAAGAGAAAGAGATTTATTAATACTTAAATATTGATTTAAAAATGATTCATGGGAAACTTACTTTTGGAAAGTACATAATAAAGATGTTCAAAATGAACTTATGTTTACCATCGTTATCTTATAGGCAAAAACATTTGGTACACCTTAAGTTTAATGTTGGGGTAGATTTATGAATTTCCCACGGTGTCGAAAATAATCACTAAATATATTTTGTTTAATTTTAATTAATATTGAAAATATATATATTTACTGACTTAGTTTGGTGGTTAATTCTCCATTCGACCTTTAGGTTCAAAGAATTCATAAATGTTGTCATTTCACTTTTTTATTTTAACTTTAAGGGAAAAATAATAAATAACAAAGTCTCAAATATCTTCACAATTTTTATTTCTAAAACGTAACTTTTTTTATTCAAAATATGCCTTATAATTCAGTTAAACCCTTTTGTTTTGATATGTCAATGTTTAAAATGCTTGCAAACAAAGTTTTGGATATCTTGCAATCATCAAATGACTCATTCTTCAAATCTAAAATTTGTCGGGTGTCAACATTTGCTAAAAAATCAGTACAAGTAAACACATCCTTCACAAAAATACTAAAGGAAAACGAAACAAAGCAATTCCAAAAATGAATCCTTAAATGGTTCATTAGCTAAATCCTCAAAGTGATAATAATCACAGAAGAATCCTTGAATCCTTTATAAACAAAAACCGACATTTTTCTGAAACTGATTTCCAAAACATAAATTGTCTTTTTTCTTATTTTCATACAAAATAACAAAAAGGATATACCTTTCCCATTCCATTTCCATATTGGCATAACAATATTTTTTTTTACGCAATTTTCTTGAGTTCAATGTACCTACGCATCTTTTGTATCCCTACATATTTTCATCTTTTTCTATGTTGTTGTTTTTTTTTTGGCCAATATTATGTAACTGTCATTTACTAATGGCAATGGTCCATAACATTTTTCTTTTTGTTATGGGTTTGTTTGTTAGCAAGAAGTTCAATTTACCTTTTTTCTGTCAAAACATTCTCAAAGATACCTCATGTACCTTGTTCAAGATAAAGAAAAATACACCTGGACCCAAAAAATCAATGCCAAAAAAAGATACCAAATCACTTTGTGGGTGCCCTCTGTTGGATGCTAAACCTTTGACTGTGACTTGATTTTCATCTCACAAAAAAATATAATAAAGAGAAGGGAAATATAAGCCATTTTTCCAAAAAAACTCAATTTAAGTGAGATAAGTTTCTGACAGTTTACACTTTCAGAATTAGATTCAATATGTTTCTGTATAAAAATATGCGGTCACTTTATTGACAATATAATATTTCAAATGTAATTCCGAGAAAACTTTGACAAAGTTTCGGACCACAATGGATAGGATGTTCCCATTATCTGAAAAGTGATACCAAAACTCACCTCCCTAGAGCCAAAATTTTGTCTACCTATATGAAAAAAGGACTACGTCAGGAGGCGTTCCATGAAACATCAACAATCCCACGTCACGCCAGTCTTTGCCGCAAATTGTTTCAAAACCATGTCACTGTGGTGTGGTGTTTGTTGTTTGTGCGTGGAGCCCGCCAACCTGCCCATTACCACGTTTTTCCTGTCAAATTATTTGCGTACAGAGAGCAACTGGAAAACGTGCCCCACATAAAAATTCCGGCCATCATTCTCTGTTGATGATTTTATCAGAATAAATTTTATATGAAAATTATAGATATCCGTGAGCTTTATTATTATTTAGTACACATCAACATCACATAGGAGTTGCAGATATTTAACTATATACATTTTAATAATGTCTCCGGAAAACGTCGAACGTGTTGAGGAAACCCAACGGAAGATGAACACAGATTTCTTATTTTTGCCAAACAAAGAAAATTTATAAATTCCTGGAACATACTCGTAGGACATGAGGTTAAGAAAATAAAAATATTATTTAAACTTATTTTTGTGGGATTTTGTTGAACCCTCTAATTTTTAACGTTTTTTTTTTATATAACCTTCCCAAAAAATATGTGTTTTGGTTTTGGTATGCACGCTTAAAAATTTAATGAAATCCAACATGTGCTAGAATCGGGTGGTAAATGAACCATGATGGTATTCCATGACTTGGAAAGAAAGTTACGTTCTTTTAATAATAACACACATCCAGCCATAAACATTACCACTTTCCATATTATTTTCTTTTTTCTCAGCACGTTTTTTGAATAAAATATGAAGACGTTTCATATGAAAGGACATTATATCGTATAGGATATGAACTTGTGGCAATAACAAGGGATGTGATTTTTGATAACAGAATAATAATAGGTTATATGTGTATCCTAGGCACTACTCATATGTATATTAGACTGGGCCAAAAAATATGATTTTTCAATTTGTCTTTTTATCTTTGTAATTTTTTAACTTAAAAACAGCTCAATACACACTAAAATTAAGATTTTGAAATGAAATTTAACGTTCTACAAAAATGATCTCAAAACATTTTAAAAAAAAAGCTGGGATGCGACCCACATTGATAACTTTTTGCTTAAAAGTTTGTAAGTTTGCGTGTTGGGCTAAAAAAATTGAAAGTAGAATTATTCTTAAAAATCTTTAAACTACCAACAATATTTTCATATAAATAAAATGCACGACTGGGTCGCACGAACTTGCTCCTGTATGCTAAGAGTATGTTTAAAAAAGTACTTATATAAGATTTAAGAATATACCTGTAAATTAAGTTTGTCTTCAGAGATATAAATGCCATTATGTACAATTGTACATAATAAAAACCATAGTACTCTCATGAGCATAAACTTTTAAGCCTAGTACATACTTGTGAACCATCTCGTGAACCCATACAAATTTCAGTTTTTGGTTCACCCGTGAACTTGCTCGTGAAGCTGAGTGGAGAACAAAGTGGAGAGTTTTCGTTCACGGGCAATTCACGTGCAAAATGTACGGGAACTGTTGGTGAAACTGAAGTCGAATGTTTACAACGTGTACTCACAAGTGTGTACCAGTGAGCAATGTCAAAAGTTCACTTTCTCCACTGGCGAACGTTCACTTCACGAGGAAGTATGTACTAGGCTTTAGGGCGACCAGATGCCGAGTCGTTGGCGTGGCGTTAGTATCGAAAGTGGAGAAATTCAGCGGGAGCGAGAGAAAAATATTATTTCCATTCCCATAAGCAGCCAGCAGAATAAGGGAGATAATTAATTTTCGACCCAAAAAGTCTACACAATTTCCTTCATTCTCTTGAGTCTATCCTTGTATATATTTTCACATAAAGAGCTTCCATATGAAGGTTGATGAATTTGTTTTTGTTTTATTTATATCAATGCACTTTACATAAAAAACAAAATGGCTTAATATTGTATCTAATAAGGGGATGAAACAAACTTTTGCATGCTTACGTCAGCTGTCTTTGGATCTTTTACCGATATTTGTTTTTATTTACATTCATAAGTCTGCTTTTACTTCGGTACGATCTTTGTATATGAAAAATGGTTTGTATTATGTATGTATAAGGCTACGATGCGATTCAAAGCTTTTTTCCTTTAGATAGAGCTTTATTGTAATTTCATATAAGAAGAATCAGGATGGAAAATAAATAAGATAAGAAAGAGGCAGACCATGAATGTTTAAATTGTAAAGCGATCGCCTATTGGTTGTGTAGTTAGGTAGCAGGTATATAGTTCATTGGCTCGCTTAGCTTTATGCAGATAGATAGATAAGGACATTGATGATAATGAAGGAATGCTATTGGTAGCTAAAAGGTACATACTACATTCCTTCTTTACTATAAGTTTTCAGCGCTAACATGAAGTTTTTACGTTCAGTTTATTTATTTTGTTAACGTTTAAAAAAATAACAAGCATACGAACAGGTACAAGAAATTGCTATTCATGTGTTGTTTAAGGTCAGGCTTTTGAGCGTTTTGGATTTTAGTTATGAAGTGACACGTAAGCAGTAGTTGTAGAAGTTGTACGTAATACCTTTATAAGTAGGTATAATGTGTATACGTTGAAAAAGTGATTCTAATAGAAAATACATATACTCTTTCTGGTCCGTTTCTTTAACTTGTACTAAGTATTTATTCCTTTATAAAGGCGAAGGCAAGTAAATCATGTGTGAAACAACCTTATTCGTAAAAAATAATATTTTAAAATCACATATACAAAGTTACCAAGATATTACTTCTTAATAGACACGTTAAAATAGATTGTTGATTAAATATATCATATTCGTTAATCCGATACAGTTGCGCTACATGGGCGGCCATTGTTGGTAGGTATTTACAATAATTTTAGTTATAAAAATACATAAATACATATGTATGTACCAAATGCACTAATTTAGATAAAAGCTAGGAATGTAATTACAATTTTGTCAAAATAATGCGCTCTTTCGGGCTCATGCACAGTTAAAATATTAAAAAAAAAATATTTTAATATTCAAAATTTCGCCGAAAAATAAGTTTGTCTTCAAAAATTTAAATGCCATTTTATAAATAAAAAAACATTTTATTTTTCAAATTTTTTTTATGAAAATCGTTAGAGCGGTTTTTTTTTAAATTAATTTTTTATATATAAAATTTTTCAATTTTGTTCTAAAAATATTTTTGGTACGCAGTTGTTTAGAGATTGTTAATATACGCTATACATTTGAATTTCGTAAAAAAATGTTGAAACGTTTTTGAGATATCGAATTTTGAAAAAATAAAATTCAATATTTTTTTAAAAATCCAAACAATAAAAAATTGCACTTTTGATAATCAAATATTGTTAAAGCAATATAAGAGCTTATTCAGAAAAAAAATTATTGAAATCGGTTTATAAATTACTGAGAAAATTAAAAAACAAAATAAAGGTTCTATGAGCGGTACCTTTCCTGAGCAATACAAAAATTTGTTTTTCTTATTAAAAGAAGCCAAGTTAAAAAATAAAATTTTAGAGAAAATTTAAAGAAAATCTATTGGTTTGTTTTTAAGAAAATTCGAATTTTCGTTTTTTGCCCAAAAAAATTGTATGGTTGCCACTGTTAGTTTTGATCTTAAAAAAAAAATGAAAAAAACGCCTAACGCGAATCTGCTCAAAACCTTAACTTCCAAGTTTGAACTCAATCGACCCAATGGTTTAGGCTGTAGGAGCGTGGACAGACAGACAAAACCGACCGGACGGAATCGCGGGACCCACTTTTTTCGACTTGTCTACCATCGTAATATCATGTTTGATTAAAATCTCGAGTTCGAAATTTTGCACGAATGCAAAACTTGCCATATAGTTCCTATATGTCGCAAGTAAAAATAGTTTAGTTTGAAAATCTACTTTTGTTAAATAGATTTTTAGTCGAAAACATATTTTTACAAATTTAAGTAGCATTTCTTAAATTTTTGAAAATTGGATTAATGAAATTAATTTGAGAGATATCAAGAACCGAACATAAATTTTTACCAAATTTTCGTACTATTTTTTGTGGATTTTATTTTTTTATGAAAAAAACAGAATGATGGATTTTATAAAAAAAAAACTATTGAATTTTGAAAACAATATTTTCTGTGAAATAAAAGAGGATTGAAGACAATATTTTTAATTTTTGAAAAGCTATTTGAGTCGAAAGTCAATTTTTACCAAAATTTTAGTAACGTTTTTTTTTTTGGGTTTTTATTTTTTGTAAAAAAAACTGTCAATTGCCTCAAAATTTAACTGAATATTGAGAACAATATTTTTAAACATTGAAAGTAATTTAAAGTTAATATCTCAAAGTTTCGAAAAAAAATATTTTTTTTATAATAAACACACACTCAAGGGGATATTACTACCCTTATTATGCAGAGGCAAAGTGTTAACACTAGGTAGAGGAGAGAGGGTTTAAAAGGAGATGTCGGTGCACATTGGTTTTGAATTCCTGAATATTGCAATGACTAGGGAAGACAGAGTGTGGTAAGGCATTCCACATTCGCGTAGTACAGCTAAAGAGCGAATCTCTGTATTTGACAGTACGGACGAAGTTGGGCTCGAGGGTATACTGATGAGCATTCCTAGAAGCGCGAGTATTACGGTTGAACTGTTCAAGGGGTGGAATGCAACTGTCTATTTCACTAGAGCATAAGCCGTTAAAATAATGGTTAAAAAAGGTCAGACAAGAGACCTTACGACGATGTTCAAGCGAAGTTGCATGAGCACCAGTCCAGAGATGGGAGTTATACTCAAGCTTTGAACGTATATAAGTCTTGTAGATAACAGCCAGATCAGAAGGTGTGAAATATTTCTTGCATCGCATAAGGAAACCCAAACACCTTGCGGCATTTGTGGCGATATCGTGTATGTAATCATTCCACAAGAGGTGGTTGGTGACACACATACCGAAAATATCGAGGTGATCAGTCTCATTGATGCAAGTGCTATCCATGGATATTGGCAATGGGGGTATATCTCGCTTTAACGATACAAGACAGCATTGCGTTTTCGAACGTTTTTTATTCCCCATTGTACAATGCTGTTCAGGTCGGAATTTAATGAGCTTATCATATTTTGTCGTTGCAGTTCCACATCCGAAGAAGAGGGATGTGAATCTGAAAACGAATATGAAAAGCTAAGAGTACTATCGTCAGCGAAACAATATATTGGATTAGATGTTGCAGACAGGAGATCATTAAAAAAAATGAAAAAGAGTGTTGGAGATAGAACAGAGCCCTGGTTCACACTAGCATTTATTTGATGGTTTTCAGACTTGAATCTATCCAATACTACTTGTATTGAACAATCCGAAAGGTTATTACTAATCCAATGAAGCAGGTAGTCAAGCAAACCGAAAGCACTCATTTTTGATAAGAGAACCTGTTGCCAAAAGCTATCATTGAGTCGAAATCATTTTTTACAAACTCTCATTAATTTTTTTGTTTAGGTTTTTAGTTTTTGTAAGAAAACTGTTTAATCGGTTTTTCTCCAATTTTTTCCGAATGTTGAAGACAATATTTCATATAAGTAGAAAATAGTTTTGAGTGATTATCTTAAATTTTTGAAAAGATATTTGTGTCGAAAATCAATTTTTACCAACTTTTGTAAAATTTTCGTTTAAGTTTTTATTTTTTGTAAAAAAATCTGTCAATTCGATTTTTCCCTAAGATAAAATTAATTGGAAGCCATAATCGCAAGTTTTTGAAAAGATATTTATTCAATTATGATTTCAATTTTTACCAAATTTGAGCAATGTTTTTTTTTGGTTTTTATTTTTTATAAAAAAAACTGTCAATTTGGTTTTTCTTAAAATTTAACCAGATGTTTAAAACGTATACTTAAAATTTTCGAGGTGACAATTTTTTTTCTTCAATTTTTTTGATTTAAAAAAAAAGTTAATTGGATTTTTTCCAAAAACATATTTGTTTGATATCACGTTACAATATATAATATAAAATTTAGTTCAAGTCTCTAGCGTTATTGGTTCGAAAGACATTTAGAGCTAGGACCTTGAAACGTCGAGAAGTGTCAAGATTTGACAAATCGGAGCAATTACAATAACTTCCTATGGCATGTAAATAAATTTATCTTTCAAAAATTATTAATTGTTGAATTTGAAAAAAATTTAATTTTTGGTTTCTAACGTCTCTGACCTAGTTTTTGCGACTCGGTTTAACAAATTGAAATTGGACGTCATTAACCAAAGATAAATTAAACCATTTAAAATATTTAAAATTTTCAATTTTTGGTACATTCTTATATATTGACATATGTACATAAATTACTGTGAATACATAAATTCAATAACTTACCAGGATTAAGTTATATTATGGGTAACTATTAAGTTAGTGTTAATGTTCAAAATGTTTCAATTATTTTGATGCTTACCTGAAAAGATAAAATTAAATTCGTTAAATGTATAAACACGTTCAATAAACAAATATATTTTAGTTAATTTTTTGTTTTAATAGTTTTATGAATAAGAAGATTAAGTAAAGTTCCAGAAATGGCCTATGTTTGATATTTTGCATTAGCAAAAATTTCGAAAACAAGATTGTAATTAAACTTGGCATTCTGTGTGACTGTATTCACAACTTCAATATCACTTATACCAATAATTTAAAAAGATTTTGAAAAACTTCTGCTGAAACGGCTCAAAAAAAATAAAAGAGAAACATTGTCTTACTCAGAAATATCAGCGCGGATTTAGAAATAAACATTCCAAGACAGAGCAAGTCTATTAAATTACAAATATGTGTTGGAAAAGACGCTTAAAAAAAAGAGGTATACTCAGGTTTTTATTATTGATGTTGCTCAAGCCTTTCACAAAGTTTGGCACTTGAAACTTGAGTGCAAACTACAAAAGTTTCTTCTAAGGTAGAACTACAAAACACTAAAACCTTATGTTACCAACCGACTAGTGTTCAGAATATAATACGACAAAATTTACTCGAAAGTGGTGTACCGCAAGAAAGTGTCTTAGGGCCAACCTTGTATTATTAATATAAAACGAATATTTCAGTGGATAAAAACGCAATCAGGTTAGCTACGCATGATTTGCAAAATGCATTCAATAAGGTAAGAGACTGGACGAAAGTATAAAATGAAATAAAATTGACACATGTAAATTTTACATAGAGCCCACACGTCAACACTAAAGGCACTATCCTTCAAAAGTCTCTAATAACTAGCATATGCTGATGACATTGACATAATTAGAAGAACTCAGCGTGATGTCAATGGGGCTTTTGTGAGTATTGAGGCAGAGGCGGCAAAAATGGGTTTAATGGTTAATGAGGGCAAAACAAAGTACATGCTGTCGTCAAAAAAGGACATACAACACCGTCTTGGTCAAAACGTCACCATCGAAAGACGTAACTTAGAGGTAGTCAAGGACTTTGTCTACCTAAGCTCCGCTGAAAACGTAAAAAACAACACCAGCGCTGAGATCAAACGCAGAATAACTCTTGCTTACCGCTGTTTCTTTGGGCTTAGAAAGCAATTAAGTGGTAAAGTCTTCTCTTGAGGGACCAAAGTGTTGCTATATAAAACCCTTATCATCCCCGTCCTGCTATAAGGTGCAGAAGCATTGACTATGACAAAAGTGGATGAAAGCACCTTGGGTTGTTTCGAGCAACAAGAAGATGGAAGGACGAGCCATACGGGCTGTACAGCGAAGTAGACTTAGCCAGAAGGGTAAAAGTCCAACGACTAAGACGGCTCGATCACGTAGAGCGCATGGAAACCAACTCTTCGGCCCAGAAAGACCGCGGATCAGGTGGAGCGCACAAGTGGAAAGTGACCTCATCCAACTTAAAGCGCGAAACTGGAGACATCTAGCTAGGGACCGTGCTAGATGGAAAGGTATGTTAAGTAAATAAGTAATTAAATTTTACATAAAACATAAATTATGTTTCCATAAACAGTATATAATAAGTTTCTTACTCCAATACT